>NC_134484.1:170711744-170769244 GCF_040206685.1 Ascaphus truei
CGCGCTGAAATATCGTTCGGCTTCAAGAACCCCCCGGTGGGATCGAGAGGCGGGGCCGCGTGGGCGTCCTAACGGCTCCTCCTCCATTCCACCTCCCTCCAAGCTTCAACGTCACTGCCCCCCCCCCCCCTTCGCGCTCCGCGACCGGCCGCTCGTGGTGCGTCATCGTGCCGCGCGGTTGCCATAGAGACCAGGCTCCGCCGGGTGCATTGAGTGGCTTCCTCCCCCCTGGCCCCGCGGAGGATGCTGAGCATGCAGCGGAGAGCCAAGGAAGAGGAGGATGAGGGGACCCGGCCGGGCCAGTGCGAGGTGCGCTGCCCGGGCCCCCGACCCCTGCGCTTGCTGGAATGGAAGGTGTCTCCCGGGAGCCCCGTGCAGATCGGTTCTGTGCTGGCCATGTGCGTCCCGATCCCGGGGGCCGAGGCCAGGGATCCCCGCACGCAGCAGCAGGAGGAAGAGGGGCGAGCTGCGGGGAGGCCGCACAGGACACCCGAGAGGAAAGTCAAGTCGGACCGGGTGGGGGTGGTGCTGGAGCTGTGCGCCCAGCCGGGGCAAGTCATCCCCGCCGGGTAAGGACCGGGGGTAACAAGGAGGTGCGGGCCGGGGAAGGGGCGACAAGGAGGTGCGGGCCGGGGAAGGGGCGACAAGGAGGTGCGGGCCGGGGAAGGGGCAACAAGGAGGTGCGGGCTGGGGAAGGGGTAACAAGGAGGTGCGGGCTGGGGAAGGGATAACTAGGAGGTGCGGGGAAGGGGCAACATGGAGGTGCGGGCTGGGGAAGGGGCAACAAGGAGGTGCGGGCTGTGGAAGGGGCAACAAGGAGGTGCGGGCTGGGGAAGGGGCAACTAGGAGGTGCGGGCTGGGGTTGGGGCAACTAGGAGGTGCGGGCTGGGGTTGGGGAAGGGGCAACAAGGAGGTGCGGGCCGGGGTTGGGGAAGGGATAACTAGGAGGTGCGGGGGAAGGCAGCTCAGATTGTGTGTGTTGGATGATTCCCGCCAGGGATAAGGAGAAATAACTTGATGCTGTTTGGTAATTCTCTGCTCTCAATGTTTACAAGGAAAAACAGACATGCGGAAACGCGTTTTATTTCACTTTTTTTTTTTTAAATAATTTAAAAGCATCCCCGGGCTCAGTGTTTTGTGAGTGCGGGAGATAACACCTATTTCCCTCCAAATCTCCCTAATGGGCATCCTGGGACAGTGTAAAATTGGGGTCAGTGACAAGTTATAAAGCTCAGGTGATAAAAATGTGCCATAGAATGATACTTGTTTAAGTTAAATATAATACTTTTTACACTTGTTTTTTTTTTTTTAAACCGAGTTTTGGCTTTTATAATATTTAGATTTGATGCATTTTACTGCGATGTCAACAATAGCTATAACATACGATTATCCCTCAATGACCCCTTAATCCCAGGGTATGGAAATCACTTTTTTTTTTTTCTTTCCCCTCCATTCCCAATTTGACAGTTTATTGTACATTTTAGACACCCAGTTATTCTAAAGACCTGTGCTTTTCAACTTGGGTTCCCTGTAATTTGCAGGTCATTTGGAAATTGTACCAAATACAGAAGAATTTACAATGCATCTGATCTCCGACACGCTATTAGAGAGGGTTGGGGTTCCTTACAATGCATCTGATCTCCGACACGATATTAGAGAGGGTTGGGGTTCCTTACAATGCATCTGATCTCCGATACGCTATTAGAGAGGGTTAGGGTTCTGCAGAATTTCACAATAGGGCTTCTTACCCCCAAAAGATTGTCAACCACAGTTGTAGGCAGTCACCCAAGGTTTTGTTAACAAGGTGCAGGGGAGATACGTTTTTAGAGAAGGGGGTCCCTCTGGTACGTTTGTTTTTGAAAGGTCAATATGGATCTGATTCTGAGTTTTCTGGTACTTGCTGACTCTAGCGTTCACCTGGATATGGTGCTGCATTTAAGAGCCTCTGTTTACATTCCATAGATGGGAGTGGTAACTTGCATGTGTCAGAGAGGATTATGAGGAGCACGACCTGTGAGTGTGTAAATAATTGGATTCAGCAGCTAGAGGGTGTTTTGTGCTAGAAAATGCATTTGCTTGTGCTGTACATTGCTCTTTTTTATAAGAGATTCTTAGTGCTGATAAAATCACTAAGGGAAAGTGCTTTATTATAGTGCTTTATTACTGTCGTATTCCCATTTTACTCAATATGGTTATTCTGGTTTTATCCGTAATTCCTTAATAGATGCTTTTGCATTTCCTTCTAATACAATTTGTGCGTAGCCTAGAAATGGAAAGAGGGTGTACGGATGGATTTGTGGGAGGACTGTTTGATAACATTATTCACACCAGTGAGAGCAGCAGCAGATTGTTAACTTAATCCAAAACACATTCTGCTGCTGCTCCCATCTGTGGGACTGCTGTCTCCGGAGAGAAGGAAGAAAGGGACATACTTGTTTTCCTCTAGTGACTGGTCTCCTTTGAGCCCTGGTAGTAAACAATTCTATCTGACAGGCAAGAGGCGTGTCTGCAGCTGAACCACTGCCATGTGCTTCTCTTGGGAAGTATCCCACTAGGGCTAAACTCTGTTAAGCACAATACAAAGAAAATGTTACAAGGCTTCTTTCAATCTCTGAAGTTAGGGCACTACAGTATTTGTTATTTAGCCTCACAACTCTCGTATGCCTCTTGTCACAGTGCACTTCCATTTTGTCCAAAACATAATTTGTGCAAAAACCGTGTATTTTCTGCCCAGCTGTCTGTGTGCGGAACCTTGCATTTAATTTAGTATTTTGACATTTGCAACTGTTAGACACCTGTCAGTTTGTGTTGACATTTGTAGTTTATATATACTGTTTTGTAGTTTGAATGGAAAGATGGCGTCCACACAGAGTGAAATAATCGGCGTCATTGGGTTAGGTTGGTACTGGTAATCAGGGCACAGGAAACTGATACCTTTGCCATGTACAAAAAACAAAAACTTGCACACAACAAAGTGGCCTGTTTCACTTAACGTGCAGGAAGAGATCCATCTCTCAAATAACATGTCTAGGCACCTTTTTGTGTGTGGTTGTTTAATGTGCACATTCGAAGTTTGTAACACAATTGGTGACCATCAAAATCTATTAAAAAAAACAAAACATTTTGTTGTTCAGTAGGAATGATGACTTGCCCACGTTTCCTCCAAATTAACTAAATGCTCTGCATTTTAGAAATGTGGGCAATTGGTACTTTTTGCCCATTTTGAAAATGGGGCTGAATGAATCAACAACACCTTTTCCACCTCCGTGCCCAGGAATATACTGCAAAGGAATATGATGTACAAGTTGTGGCGCTCTTAAAAGCATTTTTGCACAGAACATAAAGGCAGTCAAAGTATATTTATGCTTTTATGCAATCATTTACAACCGTGTTTATGTCCGAGAAACAAGTATGGGACATGTCCCACATATCTGGAAATGATAGAAATCTTGCAGCTTCTCTCTTTTTATAAATGTGTATATTTTATACACACAAACAAAATGTACTTATTACACTTCGGAATAGGCACACTTACAATGCTGTTGTACTGAATTATTGCATTTCAAGTACAATAACAAAAAATGGTGCATGTAAAAGCCAGAGCCAAGTAGATGCATTTTATTCTTGGAGTGCAGTCCCACTTATCCTGTAGAAGAAAAACTTTAACTTTTTTTTCCTTCATATTTCTCATGCCTGTAGTTACGTCTTCGGCCCGTAATATAGTGGGCGCACGCGGCACTTATAGTTGGCTGTGGTTAGCCAGCCATTGTATACTAGGGCAGTGAGGCTATGGCACCAGTGTCTGTGCTGCGCGCCTGCGAGGCTGGCGAAGCGGGCAGCCGAGTTCCCCCGTCTGCAGTGAGCTACGGGGGCGCAGTCGAGACGTCACCCGGCAGGTTCGCCCTCATTGGCTGAACCGCCAGGGGGCGTGGCCTAGCGCTCCGTCGCGAGTTCTTATCTCAATTCTCTTGAGCTGGAGTTTGTCGGTGCAACGCGGCGCCCTCCTCTCGCAGCGGGCCCGTCGCCATTGTGGGGCGGCTCTTGTTCCTGCAGCGTCCGCCACAGCGGGCGATGCAGTTGCCAGCGGGGACCTTGCCTGAGCGTGGAGCCAGGCGATCAGGGGGAAGACTGTGAAAACTGTTTTCGCGCCGCTACCGCTCAGTGTCGTGTGTGTGTCTATCTAAATCTCTATATCTATATCTATCTCTCAAATGGAAATATTACTGTATGCTCATTTGTGTGTATATATATATATATATATATATATATATATATATATATATATATATATTATATATATTTTTTTTTTTTTCATGTAGAGGTATCAGTACCGTGTTAGCCGAGCTTCAATAATCAAAAAATAAATAGATGATACCGTTCTGTGGCTAACGACAAATAAAAGCATTTCGTTAGCCACAGAACGGTATCATCTATTTATTTTTTGATTATATATATATATTGCACAATTTTAATAAATTATTTCTCACGTGTTTTTTTTAATGTTTAAAATATTATATAACACACACACCTTCCCCAGTGACACACAGACCACTTCAAAGTGACACACACACACACAGACCGCTACCAACGACACTCACACACAGTACCCTTCCAAGCACTTTGCTCACAGCAGCACGGACCGTACACTCACAAAGTGTGCGTCACATGCACAGACGTGCTCGCCCACTATATTACTGGCCTTCCAGTACTTCATTTTTTATTTATTTTTTATTTTTTTAAACGTGTTTTTGCCGAGACTTCTTAAAGTAGCTGCCACTGGATGTATTAAGTTGCTTTTTAACTAGCCCCTCCTGTAGCATCCTACAAAATATGGCTTTTGTTGTAAATGTTATTAGCATTGCATTCGTTTTTGTATGGGGCCCAATGGGAGCCTTTATTTCTCCTGTACAAGTAGTTGAAGTGGCTATAAGCAAATGTCTGAATTGCTGTTTCTTTCTATTAATGGGTATTTGTGTAACGTGTTGCGCAGGAGCTACGTTCCTACATTGAGTGTAACTTTGCGTCCCTGCTGGCACTGACCGCGCTCATGGTTGAGAGCGGTGATGTCACCAACTCTCTAAGCATGAGCGCCGGGTGTCCTGGCTATTTTACAAGCGTGCGCGCGGGGGACATTGGAGGCTTGTTGAGCGCACTTCAAAGTCACTTTTTTTGGTCTCAAGCGCCAAGCTTGGGAGAGCGTGCATGCCCACACACTGCATGAGCAGGGAAGGGACAATTTAAATTGCAGGAACTAAAGTTGGCAAGTGCCGCGCTCTCGGTGCTAGCGTGGACGCAGCCTAATACAGAGGCTGAATGTTGATTGAACTGGGGTTAAAAGCAAAGTAACCAGTATGTGAAATGAATAGTTTGCAACTGGGCAGGCTCTGAGTAAGAGTCTTATGTTGTAGCTGGATGGAAGTTGAGCCACTGAATTTGTCAGGAGACAAGTGTCCAGCAGGCTTCTATTTTTACATGAAAAGTAGGGCGCCCAAGAGACTTTACAAGTGCCTGAGGTATAATAGAGCATAGCCGTGTGACTCAAAGAGGACTTCCTTATGCCAGCCTCAGCAGACAAGTCCATAATTGTCCTTTTCCTATCCCTTCCCATGGCAAGTGCGCTCATCAGATGGGACCCCCCCCGAGAATGACTCTTGGTGGGCGAAATATAATTGTAATTATTAAAATTTCCTTCACGAAGAATCTCTATTGTTCTGTTCGACTGTTATTGTTTTTTGAAACATACTTGGACTATATTTTTGTATTTGTTTTTTAAAGCCTCTGGCACTTTATTAATTATTCATAAATTCTTCTCTACTTGTTACCACAAGAACAATTATTTCTTCCCCCCCCCCCCCCCCCCCCCCCTCTGAACTTGTGGACCAGGCAGCATAGAGGGTATTTGGCAATAATCCCCATAGAAGACTGGGTTCAAATGTGGGTCCATGCAATTTGTAAAAAAGGGGGGAAAAAATTAACTACTTTTTTCATTTGTAATTTACTTAACTTTATGTAAAAATAGAAACGGTTTTTACATATCTGTTCAATCCCAATGCTATCTAGTAATTATTGCTTCCTATTATATCCAATTCTGTGCCATCGGTAGCGAAAAAGAAGGGAAATAAATACTCTAGTAACCATGCACCTGCATATAAAAGTTTACAAACCGTCTTATCACAACAGATTAGTTAAGATCATGGCAAAACCCCAATGCATTCAGTCACTGGGGATATAGTTTCCTGAATGGGAGATCTCTTCCCCCCTGCCCCCCCACCACTTTTTTTTTTTTTTGTCCAATGCTGAGAAGTAATGAGCTACAATTTGCATTTTTCAAAAGGCCCTAATTTTCTTCTTTCAAAAATCGAGGCGCACAAAGGCACCAACGTGTAATTTTATTTCAGTATGGGCACCCAAATCTGTAGCCAACATCCAAACTCATCATTCAGACTTTCATGCTACTAAATTGTATGCTACAATCTATAATACTACTTAAACAGGCAGTTCCAACTAATAATTGTTTTTTAATATGAAAATGATTTATGCGGTTTCGTTTTAAATTTTTTTATATTAAGTGGCTTTTAAGGCAATACCTTGGTTTTGAATGCAGACCTTGAAGCTTGTTCGACTACTGCCTGAGGCTCCGATTATACAGATACATTGTGTGCGGGCATATCTGTGAGATCACATTTGAGACGTCGCAGAGCGATGTGCACAAGCACATTCTTCTGCACGCGCAAAGAAATCTGAAATCTGTTCTTGATTGGACGGCTGTGTCACATGAGACGGCTGTCGCCCCCAGAAAACAAATTTGGAAAACGCTTCA
The DNA here is from genome assembly GCF_040206685.1 of Ascaphus truei. Taxonomy (NCBI): domain Eukaryota; kingdom Metazoa; phylum Chordata; class Amphibia; order Anura; family Ascaphidae; genus Ascaphus; species Ascaphus truei. The sequence goes on from NC_134484.1 coordinate 170,718,565, forward strand.
ACTGTCGCCCGCATTGCAGTAGCAAGCAGCACGACCGCTGCGGTAGGTATAGGCGCTTTGCGGGGATGCGTACTGTTTGTTTTGGCGCTGCGCGGTGCGCCACATGTATTTTTGGTATAATCACGGCCTGAAACTTGATGTCATGCAGCACAGCAGTCCCCATGTGGTGCATTGTGAGAGTGCGTCTGCATCACAACTCGTGTGGCTACTACATGAGGATGGACAAGATTCTGTTATCCAATATCAGAGCCGTCTCAGCCCTTCAGAGCTGAAGGAATAAATAGGGATTTAGAAAGACTACTAAAGAAAGCTGTAAAGAAAGAAAAATGGACTTGTACACTCTGGATAATCTTATTTGCATGTTGATGCAAACGATTTTAGTTTATTACGTATTCCTTTTTGCATTAATGACTGACCTATAATTCAGACTGCAGCAAATTTATATGCATATTTTAATTTTTCTAACAATACGTTGAATTTTGTATTAATGCTCCCTAGCTCAACAGCTGCTCATATTTAAAACAGGAAAAACATGCATTTTCTGACCAGATTTAATGCATGCAAAGACTATATTTTAACCTTCTATCCATTGTACCATTTATCAAGCCTTGTATGCTTTCTACAGTTTCTTTCCTCGTTTTGTAATGTAACCAACCTTTGCAGAGACTGAAGGATCATAAAATGTCACCGATTAACAGCCCTGAACTGTAGGAGCATATTCGTCTTAGACACTGGCCTTCATGTTAAAAGGGTCTCCTGCAACTGAAACACTCTGGTCAGCGCTATTCTTACCATCCTGGCGGCATCCCATCGCTATTCAATATAATGAAGGGCACATGACTGGAGCACTATCGCAGAGCCTTTGCATAACAGCCCAGCATTGAAAAGGTTACATGAGTGTTAATTCATAGATGGGGGTGTATCATGGGATGAACATACAGGTGCTACAAAGAGATCCCCCGAAAACCTAGGTTAAATCAATCAGGCGACTCTCGGAAACTGTGCACTCTATGTATAATACTATCCTAATGAGTGAGTTGGGCATCTCTGTGGAAGGCAGGAACATCTGAAGCGTATTCTCCTCCGGTGGTGCTCTCACTCGGGTGCTGTTTACCTATGTGAACTCGCACCCTCCACATCACAGGTACAGAACGTTAATCCCTTCAATGGTTGCGCTGAGCGGGCGCTCGCACTGGCCGCGATGAAACACATTGCTGCAATGTGTGAGCGAGTGCCCATGCATACATGGCACTTGGCTGCTTGCCGAAGCAAGCAAATTTGAATTTGCCGCTCCGCTGGCGCGTCATGTGTGTGGTTTGCCCAATGAGGGTGAACCAGCTCTGTGATGTCATGGCCACGCCCAACACGGCTCCCCCACCCCCGCGCGCGCTAACCTAGCCGTCCACAAATCTCCCGGCCGAGCAGAGCGTGTGACGTCACTGCGCCAGCGCGCTCGCTCCCTGCCTGGCCGCAGCCTAGAGCAGTAAAATTCTGGGCAATGTTGAAATCCCTACTCTGGTTAAAATTCCGGGCATTACCCAGTCAGTAATGGCCAGAATTTTTGGCAGGTTGTCAAGTTTTTTATTTCTAGCCAATCCGCTTTTCCTTTGTCAGAACAGCTCTGAGACAGGGCAGGGGATTGGTCAAGAGGCAGTAGCCAGGCAGTGACTCCTCCCCCTCCCTCCATGCACAGAGCTCCGCGCAGGACACAGTGAGAGGGAGAGTGTGTTTGTAGCTGCAAACTAAGTGTCTGTCTGCAGTTTGTTTGTAGCTGCAGTTTCTGTCTTTTGTGTGTGTGTGTGTCAGCAGCAGCAGTGTTTGTAGCTGTAGCAGCAGTTTGTGTAGAGCTGCAGTGTGTGTGTGTGTGTGTGTGTGTGTGGCAGCAGAGTTTGGGTGTAGCAGGTGTGTGTGTGTGTGTGTGTGTGTGTACACACACACAGGGGGCGGCAGCGTGGATATAGATAGCTGCAGCGTAAGTGTATATAGAGGTGCTTTTAATGTATTTCCCATTTTATTTTAATTTAAAAAAAATATATAACTATACAAAAGTTTCTTTAAGAAAAAAGCCCACATTTAGCCTAAAATGATAATAATCCCCTCTGAACAGGGCATTACTGGCCAATATTGCCCTGTTCTGAGGTGATTATTACTTAATTATAATGCTCTTCCAGCCCAACAGCAGTTAAACCAGTGTCATTGCTCGAGAGAATGAATGTTTTGTGAAGGCACATTGAATGGAACGTGTTTTCATGGTGCCATGTTGGAACCTGTTCAAAAGACGCTAAAAAGAAATTCAACTATTTTTTTTTCTACTGTATACTTTACAACTGGTCAATCAAAATGAATCCCGATATCAAAATATATATGCATACTTGGAATAAGGTGCGTGTCTCCCAAAAAGCGTAACCAGGCTTCCAAGTAATCAGGAAAACTAACATGGAAGGGAGACCACAACTAAAACATTCAGACTCGCTGTTTCAGGTTTCTTAGTGCATGTAAAGAAAATTTTACCAGAATACTTCCATTGTGATCAAAAATTGCCTTTACTGACCAGGAATCAGGCAAACATCCCCCAAAAATCGACGTTTCAGGGCCACATTGCCTTTCCTTGATATGAAATGTAGTGGTTTTTTTGTATTAGGCTAAGGCCCCGCTGCACGCGCCCGCACCGCGATCTGCAGTGAATTTTTCCGCGCGTGGCCAAAACGGTTGGGGGGGGCGCAGCCATGCCGTGAGGGGCGGGACTATCACACAGCCGCTCGCACGCAGGCACCAAGGCGAAGGCTGCTCAAAGCTCAGAAAGGAGCGCAATAAAATATATATAATAAAGTCAATGATTTATTGGACAACTGGTTGCACATGAGGGAAAATTCAGCATGTGTTCTTGTAGAAGTGGCCGAAGACAGAAATGTGCAGTGTGGGAGTTCCAATGGACAACGCTACCTGGGATAAGCATAAAACAGAGGGGAAATATATTACCTCTGTTGATCCCGTAGTGTAGCACTCCGTTAACACTGTGTATCTGTCCGGTCTTGGGCGTAGGCGTCGTAGACTCCAAGTCTGCTGCTGCTTCCTTCTCTCAAACTCTGTGGAGCTCCCGAGTGCTGGTGGTGTGTGTCCACTTCCGGTCCGTCCAGGAATGCTACCCTCACTCCGCGAGTAGTGTAAGTGTAGCAGAGAATCCCATATAACGTGCCCTCACAGCCTCAGTGCGTCTCTCCAATCGGCAAGCAGTATACAGGAAGATAGGGATTGGTATGAGACTGCAGCGTCCAGGAAAAAAGCACCCTCAGCTCACCAGGTATGAAATGGATAAAAACGTTTATTTAACTACATAAAAATGAAAAAAAGACAAACAAAATACAGAAAAACTCAACCTCCTACGCGTTTCAGGCTCTAAAAGCCCTTTCTCACGCAGGCACTCGCGCGCACACACACAAATACCCATGGGGGGTGAATCGGAGCACGGGGGATTTGGAAGGATCGGAACGGGGGGGGGGGATCGGAGCACGGGGGTGTGATCGTAGCAGAGGGGGGAATCGGATTGGCTGCCTTGCGTGTCACGTGACGCGGCACTCGCCGAAACCACAAGCTCCTTGTAGCTCCGGCTGGCTGACGCGTCACAGCACGCAGTCAGCCACGCCGGAAGGAGCCAGGGGGGACATCCAGACCGGAGGCAAGCAGCTGGTGGACTGCGGCCGCAGCGGGACCAAAGCCTTAGGCTGTTTGGATACCACGCATAGTGACGTCAGTTCCGGTGCTAGCGGCCGCCGACACGTATACAATGTGGCAGGTATTACTCTTTTGAACATCGCCTGTAACGTTGTTTTTTTTTTTTTTGCGGGGGCATTTGCCTGATTGCTGGTCAGTAAATGTTTGTGTGCTGTCTCCCCTCCATGTTTGTTTACTTTATAACTGGAAAATAAATGGCGCACTGTACTATGAAATACAGTGCATATATTTTATTTATGAAATGTTTTACCTGGAAATACATTGTTACCTCTTGTTTTCAAGTATGTCCTGGGTACAGACATATGGCAATACATTGTTGCACGTTTTTATTTAAAGACATTTCATAGACAGTTGAGGACAATATGTTATGGGCGTTTTTAACAGTTTTATAGACAAAATTAGAATGTGAGAGCTGACGTCTTTTTAAATAACATAAATTAGCGGCGGCTTTGGAAGTCTGGTAGATTGTTCCAGTTGTGTGATGCACTGTTAAAGGAGAGGAGCTACTGGATTCCTTGTTGAATCTTGGGACCGTGAACAGTTTTTTAGAGCCAAATCTCAGGTGATAATGCTGCATGTGGTAGGGGTGAGGAGCTTCTTCAGATAGTCTGGTAGCTGGCCCAGGAAGTATTTGAAGGCGAGATAGGAAAAATGTACTTTGTGTCTGGATTCCAGTGATGGCCGATCTAGTTCTTGGAGCATTTCAAAGTGATGTGTGTTGTAATTATATTGTAGGACGAAGCGGCATATTAAATTATAGAGGGTGTCTAGTTTGGGGTGCTATACTATGTCCCCATAGTCTATAATTGGCATTGGCTTCTGCTGTTATTGCATTCATGAGGGGGGGAAAGGGGAGTAACTGCTCCTTTTAATCACACAACAGTTCTTCATAGTTGCAGTTGTACACAATCTTTCATGACACCAACTCTTTTCAGGTGTAGTGTTGCCTACTCTTGTTTAGAAGAACAGAACATGTTGTGTAAATCTCTAGCTAAGTATTTGAAATATCAAATACAAAAGTTAACACCCCCCAAAAAATCTTACTCACAGCAGGGGAGACAAATGCAGATATTCAAATGTTGTTTGGGATTGACCTGTCATTCAATTGTTGTTTTAGTTTTCTAGCAATATACAGTGACGAAAGTTTGAACCTCTTAGGATTTTCACATATTTCAAACCTAAAATGTCATTAGATCTTAATCTAAGTCCTAATAATAAAAACAGATAACCTGATCTAGCAAATGACACAAAAACATGATACTTTTTTTTTTTCAACTTCAAAGTTTTTATTAGGTTATACAATTTGAACATTATAACACCGTCCATTGTTTCACATCATAATACACATATAAGCATTTCAACCCCACCCCTCACAACCTGGGGTAGTGTTCTTTCGTAGTCAACGCTGGACATACAACATATACTCACAGGACGGACAGACCTGACCGACGAGACCAAGACATGACAACAACGGGTATACACACTCGGGGAGGGGGGAGATTCTGCGGGAAGGTCCAGGGTCAGCAGGCATCTGCCTTTTTAGTTGTTGCTAGCTGGTCTCCGCCTATGTTGCTTCTTTCTCGCATCTCTTGGTTCTGGGAGGGGTCCTACCTGTCTCGTATCTACGTAGTCGTGAGTCCTGCTCAGTCACCAGAGAACGCATCTATAGTTATTAATGCAAAATTGCGCTGGCATCCAGCCCGGGGATGTCTGTCTGGGCGATCCACGGCGCCCAGACTTTTAGGAAATTGAGGCCAGTGTCGTTGACCCAGCTCGTCAACTGTTCCATCTGGCAGACGTGCCAAATTCTGTTCCTAATTCTGGGGATTACTGGTAGATCTTGCTGTTTCCACACTGCTGCGATCTCGCACCTGGTGGCGGTTGCAAAATTTGCAACCAGTTTGTATGCCGACTTTGGCAATCCCTGGATCCGCCTGCCCAAGAGGAACAGCCACGGGTCCAGGGGGATCTCCAAATTGAGAATCCTTTGTATCCATTCCCTAATGTCTTCCCAAATCGGGACCACCTTCGGGCAGGACCACAGCATATGTAGTAAGTCGGCTACCTCCCCACATTGCTTTGGGCAAAGCGGGGAGTATCCACTGACAAATTTAGACAGTTTCAGTGGGGTGTGATACCAGCGCATCATGACCTTATATGCGTTCTCTTTTAACGTTGAGCAGATGGAGCTTTTGGCTGCCGCTTGTAGGATGTGGGCCCAGTCTTTGTCCTCTAGAGTCTCTCCTAAGTTTGTCTCCCATTTCGTCATGTAGTTCAGTTGTGGTTCATCGGGTCCTTCTGGACAGATTACTTCCCTATACATTCTAGAGGTAAGTCCCCTTGTGTCCGTTTCTCTAGAACACAGCTGCTCAAAATTGGTTCTTGCTGGCCGAATTGGGAATTTATTGTAAAAAGCTCGGATCTGGAGGTAACGAAAAAGTTCGATATTTGGCAAGCCTTTCTCTGGTTTAATTTGTGTGAAAGTTTTAATAAAATAACATGATACTTTTTAAACATTTATTGTTCCACAAATGATTTAACGTTCAATATCCATGTGTGAAAAGTATGTGAACCTTTAGATTCAGTACTTGGTGGCACGCCCTTGAGCAGCAATGACTTCAACTAAGCGTTTCCTGTAACTGCTGGTCAGACTCTCACATAGTTTTTCAGGAATTTTGGCCCATTCCTCCTTGCAGAACTGTTTCAACTCCAGTGACATTTGATGGCTTACTAGCATAGACCGCTCTGCTTCGGGTCCTGCCACAACATTTCGATGGTGTTTAGGTCTAGACTTTGACTAGGTCAGTCTAAAACGCAGAATTTCTTTTGCCGCCATTATTTTGTAGATCTGCTTGTATGTTTAGGATCATTGTCTTGCTTCATGATTCACTTTCGCTTCAGCTCATGGACGGGTGTGGCCTGACGGGTGTTCTCCTCTAGAATCTTCTGATACAATGCAGAATTCATGGTTGTGTCAATGATGGCAACGCGAACAAGTCCTAAGGCCGCACTTATAGTGCTGGCAACGTGACCGATGACGTCACCCGCGCAAGTTGCAATTTTATTTTTAGCGACGTTGCTGGCGACAAGGCCAGTGACGTCACTAAAGGGGGCGGGCCGCGCAAATTGATTGGTTTAGAGACAGTCGCATGTGGCGACTCTCAAATATAGCAAATTTACTGGCTTCCAAATTTTTTGTCTCGCCATCGCGCTTACTATAAGCGCTTGTGACGGAGTCAATGGATTTGTTTCGGAGTGACGTCGCGGTCGGAAAGCACTAAGCGCAGCCTAAGGCCGTGCGTATAGTGCCTGCGACCACGACGCGTGACGTCACCCCTAGCGAAAGTTGTATTTCGCGCGGGCGACCAGGCCATTGATTGGTTCAGGGGCTGTCACATGAGGCGCCAGCCCCTGAAAAATCAAATATTCCTGGCTTAAAAAAAATCGTCGCCAGCATTATAAGCGCGGACTAAGGCAGAAAAGCAGCCCCAAACCATCACACTCTGTTAGGACCAATATGTCAGGCCAGAATCTGCACTCATGTTAAGCTTCCATTTTGTCTGGTCATAACTAGTTAAGATTCTGTAGTCAGCCTTTTGCTGAAATATAATTCCTAAATGCACACAGTTTCTGCTAAATTACATTTCTTTTCTTCCTGCTAAGGATATTGCTAAGATACTTTTGTGTTGTCAATTTCCTGATGTTTTAGTTAGAATATAATAGAATGGTTCTCTGCAAGAAGCAAAATAGTGTAATATAGTTGCTAAAGACTCAAGGTCTCTTTTGATAACAGACAATTAATAAGCTAAGACATTGATTGTATTGTAAAAGACACGTCCCAAAAGTCACGCCACGAATATGTCCTGCCCCTAAATCACGCCTCTAATCAAAGCTACGCCCAAGACACACCTAGGATACGCCTATGTTACACCTAGGATACGCCTATGTTACGCCTCTAACCAATATCTTCTTTTTTCTGTATAAAAGTCATTACCCTATGAGTAATAAATAGAGACAAAGGATTTGAAACCTGGCGTGCGTTATGTTTCATTTCGTTCGTCTTCCAGGCCTGATAAAGTTCATCAGAAATCGAAGATAACAGTGGCAGGGCATGAAAACTTCTCCGGGGAAGTCTGCTGCAAACGGTGCAGATTGTGTCCAGTCACAAGGCTTCAGTTTTCTTTGCAGAGAATAGGTTCCTTTTGGTTCTGAGGCCAGGGGAAGGAAATAACGGATTTTCCTTCAGTTTGGCTTCAGTTTTTCTCTGCAGAGAATAGGTTCCTCTCGGTTCTGAAGCATAGGCGAGGAAATTAGATTTCCTTCACACTCCTTCACACTCCCACCACCATGCTTAACGTTTGGGATGAGGTTCTTCTGTTTAAATGCAAAAGGTATCTCATTAAGGCTAAAAAGTTCTACCTTTTCAGTCGTCTGTCCAGAGGACATTGTTCCAGAAGTCTTGTGGATCATCTATGTGCTGCTCTTTGGTGAACTTCAGATGGGCAGCAATGCTCCTTTTTTTTTTTTTTTTTTTTAGAGAGCAGTGGTTTCCTCCTGACTATCCTTCCATGAACACCCATTCTTGTTCAGTTTTTTTCTGATAGTTGAGTCATGAACACTCACATTAGCCAAGGCGCGAGTGGCCTTCAGATTTTAGGATTTTATTCTGGGGATTTTTTTTTTTTGTGACTTCCTCGATCTGCCAGTTTGGTCTTAAAGAGATTTTGGTAGGACAACCGCTCCTGGGTATAAAATGGGACGTTTGGCTGTGACCAAAATGCCGCTGGCGTTCTGCCGATGGACATTTTGCCGTGACGTCCACTCCAGCACCCGACAAGCGAAGCCAGGTCTGCTGCTCCGGCAACTGCTTGTTTAAATGTTCCGACCTGGACTGCTACACTGCCTAGACAGGTTGCTCTGATGCGCTGTGTACGCAGGGTTGCGGTTTCACTCGGGACATTTAAACATGCCGTTGGGTGTGGCGGACCTGGCTTGTCGGGGACTGACATTGCAGCGAAGTGTCCTCCGGTGGCGTTTTGGTTGTGGCCGCTTATCTTAGACCACCTATCAAAATAAATTTCTATATATATTTATTTTTGAGGGTTTTTGTCAGTTTTTTTTTTTTTTGTACCCACCATAACCTTAATAATTGTGATTAGCTAAGCTGCAGATCGATCCGTTCTCCTGTAATCGATTCCTTGCTTGAGTTATTTCATTCAGTAATTGCACTGCATTGTGGGCAATGTAGTCCAGCAATATTATGTGACTGGGCAGTTACTAGATACAATTGGTGCACTGCTAGAGAGAGGGCGGGGCTCAAGAGCCAGAGCTTATCAGAAGGGGAAGGGGGCTGTCACTTTGGAAATGCTTCTTACATTAGAAACGTTAAAAATGTCTTCAAAACAAAAACATTTTTATTTATTTTTATAAATGCTACAAGCATTTTCTCATAGTACAGAACTGATTTATTAAAATAAATAAATAAAAGCGTGTAGGATATTGCTTGAACTGCAGCTTTAACAATGAACAGCCTGCGATGCACTACATAATGCTTTTATTCTTCAATGGACACACATTTGCTTTGTCGGCTAATATGGGTAATATTTCTGTGCATTGCTTATAAAACTTGTTCTACCAGATATGGTTACACGCTGCTCAGGGATTTTACTGGATATGGGCACGATTTGTCCGGTGCATATAAACCACTGCTTTTATCTTCGTACGCGTATCTGTGGAGACATTCAAGCCGGCTTCAGAAATGGAGAAACTATAAAAGCTGCAGTCCCCTCAAATGTGTGTTTTTTTTTCGTTTTTTTTAAACAGATTTTTAAAATCTTTTTCAAATGTCTGACCATTTTGGCCTCCTTCATTTACAATGAGGACTCCTAAATGGGTGTGTGATTTGCCTTTTAAAATATAACAACCCTTACATTAAGTTGTGCATGTTTTTTTTTTTTTTTTTTGGTGGCTTCTCTTCTCTCCCCCCCCCCCCATTATAATTCTTGTTTATGCACGTGTAATTTGGACCTTTGTCATTTCTGTTGGCTCCTCCTTTTTTTTGTTATTTGGTGTCACTGAGGAGAATTATACCCTCCCCTACCACACGTGAGGTGTTTCTCTATTCTCTGATATGGAAGTGTGTGCATAATTCTAGTGGCATCAAAGAGGTGAAGGAGACAAATGATTGAAAATCAGACTGCTTGTTTGAGTCCCTACTGGAAAGGAAAAGCGTAAAAACAAACCATTAAGGATGAATACATTTGTTTAAGCCAGGAATTGTAATGCTTTGCATGCCTCTGTGGCAAAGAATGGGTTAACTGTGCAATCCTGTCTGTCCTGCCAGAAAAGAGTGTCTGTTATCCCTAAACAAATCTATATCACAAACGCTTGGCTGCTTTCTTTCTTTTAAACGTAAGATGAATAGGGAAGTGTTTTGAAGTGTATTCCTTACCTTATCCCACGGAGTCCTTATCAGAGAACCAATACAGTGGTTGGGAGGTGTGACTCTGGCTGTACAAGTAGGGTGTCCGGTTTTCACCCAGACAGGCGGTAATTCCGTTGCCTGTCTGGTATAAAATCGGAGGTAATACCGGACACATGTGTCGGGTATTACCATTTTTGCGTTGGCGGAGGGCAGCGCGAGGGCAGGCAGTGCAAAGAGAAGTACTGAGACTGGGAGCGGGCAGGAGCACTCGTGTGTGTGTGTGTGTGTGTGTGTGTCTGTGTGCAGCCTGTCTCTGATTGGAGGAGCGGAGAGCCAATCAGAGGACAGCTGGGGCGGAGTCCACACCCCGGCGGCCCAGAGACGTCTGTGTCCTTCCTGGCAATAAGGTAAGGACACAGATTGGGGGATGGGGGAGCAAGGGTGAGATAGGGGGGGAGCTACAGGGTGAGATGGTGAGAGGATGGGGGGGGGGCAGGGTGATATGGTGACAGGATGGGGGGCAGGGTGAGGTGATGGGGGGGGGCAGGGTGAAAGGATGGGGGGCAGGGTGAGAAGATGATGGGGCAATAAGATGATAATGGGGGGGGGGAATAAGATGGTGATGTGGGCCTGCCTTGGGAGATGAGATCATGATGATGGGGGATATTTTAAATGTATTGGGGAGGTTGGGGTATAGTTTAAATGTATTGGGGAGGTAGGGGTATATTTTAAATGTAGTGGGTAGGTGGGGGTACGTTTTTTAAATGTAGGTTATATTTTAAATGTACTGGGGAGGTGGGGTTATATTTTAAATGTACTGGGGAGGTGGGGTTATATTTTAAATGTACTGGGGAGGTGGGGTTATATTTTATGTATTTGGGGAGGTGGGTTTTTTTTTAAATGTGTTTGGGGAGGCGTGGGTGTCCAGTATTTTTGGACAAGCCACCTGGCAACCCTATGTCCAAGCACTGGCGGATCACACAGTGACATTGCACAAAAGGAAATGAAACCCCTCCCAAGTTTAACCTTAAAAAAAAAAACATTCCTTCTAGGTGTCAGATTGGGGCCCCGAGCCTGCACAACTCCAGTCCTCGAGGGCCGCAAACAGGCCAGGTTTTCAGGATATCCCTATTTCAGCACAGCTGGCTTAATTGAGCCAGCTGTGCTGAAGTAGGGATATCCTGAAAACCTGGCCTGTTTGCGGCCCTCGAGGACTGGAGTTGTGCAGGTCTGGATTAGGGTAATAAAAGCATCCCTCACCCAGTTGTGTAACCCCATAAACCGATCAGTGGAATTAGTTAACGTTGGTCCTAGGAGGGGTGGCCCTTTCTTAAGAGCGCCATCTGGTAAGCGGTTTACAATGGTTTTTTTTGTTTTTTTTAATGTATATCATTTCACTTATCTTAGGGAGATGGTTTCACTTGAAACCTTGCTTTAAATCTTGCACTAAATCTTCTTCCCCCCCTGTGTTTTTTTTGTTTTTTTGCAGTGGTGTTTTAGTGAGGTTATCGAGCTGTAACCATCCTGTGGTTATGAAGGGCTTGTGTGCAGAATGCGGTCAGGACTTGACACAGTAAGTCATTTTCCCCCTCATTTTATATATTGGTTTGTTTCTAACTTGTGACTACTTTCTCTTAAATCGAGGTTGCACTGGAAAATATTTGTAGACGACCATACTAATTACAGCTGTCATGAGCTGTAAAAGGTAGTCATGCAAAACAAATCTGTACATTAGGGCTGCGATCTCTGCTTTGAGGGGGGTTTGGGGCTCGGCCGTATATCAGTTTTTTTTTTTTTTTTTTTTTAAATGGACTTTTATGTGGCATAACACTAGGCTGAGTTTAGCTCTTTCACTGCCAGAAGGATCTGTAATAGATAATAAAACGAAGAAGCCCTCTGACTTTTTACGCTCAAAAATGCAATGAGGAACCAAGGCTTGTGAGATGATAGAGCTTCACTTTGTCCTCTATTCATATGCAGTGAAGTTTTATGGCTACACAAAAACGATTAAAATGTATAAAATATGATCACATGCGTTATTTTTTTCTACGTTGTGTGTGCCAGCACCCAATTCTTTCTACTGCATGTAATTCCACCCCACCCACTCCCTTTTCCCTGTGCTTGACACATACTCTCTCCTCCTGCCCACAGCACACCTGCAACTCTCCCACCTTTTATTCCCTCTGCCCCCCATCTCGCCCTGCATAGATTCTCCCCTTACCCTATGATGCATTCCCACCCCTGACCCAAACAAATCTCCTGATGCCAGCCATGTGCACTATAGTTTCAGCCATGCTAGTTTAAAATTGCCACGCGAAGAACCTCGGTGTCATGTCAGCCAAGTGTGGTGTTGCTGACTGGGAACAGTGTACGGTCAGATCACACATTGGGCATGAACAATGTTCTCAAGCCAGGCCGCTCTTTTAATGACCTCTTCAACACAGACACTGGGGAGACACCAGTTAATGTATCAGGGCAAAAACAAAAGCTCCAGATGTATCAAAGAAAAAATATATATTGATTTTAGTTAGATTATTTTTCCGTTTGATACATACAGTATTTGACATTTTTTTTTATTCTTTTGCCTTAGAATTGCACCACCTTGATTTATATAGATACTATAGAGCAGGCGTTCTAGTACAGAGGCAGGGTGCAGCCAATAGGACCCCATATTACCTAGCTTGTACCGCTGGGAACATATTCCGTCTTGAATTCGTCTTAGGCAGACCGTGAACGTTTTCTCATTTCATTCTTGGGGCCGTTATATAGTGCGCGCGCCTGTACGAACGCGCATGCACGTGACGCACACTTTTTGTGTGTATGCTGTGAGTGACTGGGTTGGAAGGTAATGTGTGAGTGTATGTGTGTATAGATTGTGAGTTAAAAATGTATTAAATATTATTGAAGAAAAAATACATGTTGTTATTTTTATTGTGCAGCTTTGACACACAGACACACACACATAACAGCGGCGGGAAATCATCATTTTCCCCATCTTCTCCCTCGTCGCCCGGCTCCATGCTCACTGCCGTGCGTGTGCGCGGCCCTATTAGAGAAAGGCTGACTAACCACAGCCACTTATAAGTGCCGCACGCACGGCGGAGCGCACGCGGCCACCATATAACAGCCCTGACTTGGAAGACTGTTTTCTTACTGTCATAAATCAAGTATGTGTATGTCTACAAAAAAAAAAATGAAACCACACTTTCAGAACATATCGATTTTTAAACCAAAGTTCAAATGAAGTATAACACACATTTTATAAGACAATCAAACGTCCTTTTTTGCATTAAATGAAATAAACAATCCTGAGAACAACTGCTAAATGCACCAACGTTTACGTAAGATAATTGAAGAGTAAATGCAGCTGTTCAGCCTAAAGCATTTTCACAATTAAATTACTGAGTAGCCAATTACTGCCAGGAAAATGGCCCATTAGGTATAAAGCTTTTGGCATATTAACATTTCCTTATCCCTTTGAGAACATTTTACAAAGCTTATTTGCCATCCGATAAGATGCTGATTGTGCCACATATGTCTCTTGCATAAATAGGCTCTCAGAAAGCCCCCCAAAATTACCACTATATATGTATGTATGTGTCAAAAGGAGTGCTACTGGGCGTGGCTAATTGTATAAAACAAGAAACAAAGTCCAGAACAACATCCAATGTGACAAAAATACACAGTGAAATACCTATATATATCTCTTGAAAAAAGGGTAATTTAGTTAACCCTTTGTCCAAAGCATATAAGCCTGCGAGCCACTTTCAAGGCATGACCATAATATCGCAGGTCCTAACACTAACTGATTAAAATCCTTATTTACCTCCTATAATTAAAGGAAGGATGGTCCTGGCATTGAACCTGTCACAACCAGCGGCATGAAAAGAAAACCTGCTTACTTGGACAGTGGGGAGGGGCGAGCTTTAAACCCTGAGTGGGAGGAGCCACTAACCTATAAAACACCTGAGACCAGCTGGATAAAGTTAACAAACACACAGATACCCGCAAGCTCTCAGAAACTGGAGATAATTCATCTGGTATCTCCTCTTTAGATCATACTCCTTACGCAAGACAAGCAACATATTGGAAAGCTGTCCTTTCAGTAACTAATAAAACGTGTTTTTTTTTTTTTTTTTTTTTAACACTTAAAACGTTTTCTTTCATTCTCTCTGCCTTAATATGGTGAAATATGGCACCGACCATTCTCTATACATAATCAACTTGTAGGGACTGTGCCAACGTATCATGTTGCAGGCTTTTTTTGCAGCGAAAGAGTTAATGAACTATAAACTCCTCAGTCACACCTCTATAAGTGAGGGAAAACATGGTGCCAATTTAAACAAATCTATAGACTTGGAATCATTTTGATTTTACTAGATGCTGTTATTGCAGAATGTAAAGCTAGTAGACCTAAATACAATTTCCATTTTTCTTTTGTTGCAAGCTAAAAGATGTTGACCAAATATACACAACTGTGTCTTAATGCTATTCATACAGATGTATCCTGATTTATGTTCCCCAGATCCACGGGTAAAAAAAAAAAAAAAAACTTGATATGCTGTGCTTTAGTCTACAACCCAGAGGGAACTGGGGGGGCCTACATCTGTATATGTTTTATACTTGGAGGACACCAGCTTTTTGAATGCTTGGTTAATCACCCTGGAGATACTTTGCATGCACCATATACAGATCTATAAACATGGAAGCAATACAGGAATGATGAGAATCCAAAGCCTACACATCTTAGCCCTATATAATCTGTCAAGTGTGCAGACACATCCATTATTGTGGGCATGTACACTTGAGATACGTATCTCTTATTTCCCCAAGCTGGTCACAGTAACGTTGATCCTGCTGCAGTGCCTCGGCAAAATCTACCAATATTTAACCATAACCTGCTTTCAACTTTAAGTGTTAAAGTGACCTTTATTTGTAATGCACCACAGGACTGTAAAAGTTAATCAACTCTGGCCACTCTAGTACTGTACTGAGAAATTTGTATTGTATATTGCAACATACAAATGTTGCATTCTTCTCCCGGATAACAACATATCCCACTAGAATTCAGAATATTGCAGCATTTATACTGCTTCAACACAGCCGTCCATAGGAATCAATGGCTGTGTTGCAGTAGTATATCACTGTTCCAACATCACACTAGGCAGAACAATGAAGTCTGCTACATCTGTGCAGTCACCTTACTTGTGCATCAGCTGCTTTGTCCCTTACTAAACCTTTCATTTGTTCAGGTTACAAAGCAAGAATGGAAAGCAGCAGGTGCCATTATCTACAGCCACCGTTTCAATGGTGCACAGTGTCCCAGAACTCATGGTTAGCTCAGAGGTAAGTATTCCTGTGTAGAATTTAATATGTGGTCTATATATATATATATATATATATATATATATATATATATATATATATATATATATATATATATATATATATATATATATATATATATATATATATATATATATATATATAAAATTAAATGTGTATTTTATTGGTGTGTACTTAATATTATCTGCAAAATAGAAATTGCATGCTTACATTGGCTGTAGTGGTCTATGTTTTTAAAAATCTGTGTCCTCCTATTTGTTGTTTTGTGATACAGAAAGTTGTGTTTCTTACTCGGTTGTGCTGTCTGGCACTAGTGTTTGGGATTTGCTGGTCCTGGGGTGAATCTCTACACTGATTTGCTACGCTGAAATTATTTGTTAGTAAGCCCCTTGGATACAATACTGTAGTTTTTCACCAGCTCTTGCTGTTCTACAAATGTAAATACATTTCTGGTAAGAGTAGATGTCGTGGCATCGGGTAGTGTTTTTGAAATATCGCCCTAATGTATGAAGTATTTTAATGGCTCTACATAATTTGTGTAGGGTTCACAATTCATGCGTTTCCAGGGAAACCCACTCCTGATTCCAGTCAATGGCTCTTTGTGTGCGACATTTACTATGCTCTAAATTACTTTAAACTGATGTTATAATGTTGTGCTCCTTGGAGGTTCATCCTAACGAACACCATACCTACAGACAGGGTGGTACTTTTGACTTCTTAGTGGGTGGGCGCCGGTGAGGGGGTCAGAGGGTGTGGAGAATGGGTCCTCCTGGAACTAAAGAGTTATTTATTATCTCTGTGAATCCTTCAGGGTTCCTGAGATGCTTTATTTTAGTATCCAGTGTTAAATCTCCCATTCGGTTAAACACTATGCGGTAGCTACCAGTTCCCATAGGTCCCGAGGGCCAATAGGAAGCGACAACAAATGTTGTTGTGACTTCCTGCTAGATGACTGGAAGTGCCACCTTTGAAAATTCACGTATCTGATTTTTTTAATTTATTTATTTCCCCCCCTCATGGTTTTTGGTGTACTTGTAAGTCTTTTTGAATGGAGCCGCTCCGAAAAAGGGTCTTCTCTGTTTGCCACCATAATGCGTTAATGATTGTAATAACGGCGGCTACATCTTTAACTGCAAGAATAAACCATATCCTTTTACCAGGTACATAACCAAGTGCTACAACTAGATTGTTAAATCACACAACTACCAGTGAGGCTTTGACATTCGCAGAAGTCACTGCATTTTTCAAATGAAAATCCTAATAAAAACCACCAAAATAATAATGAAAGAAATGTAACTATGGAAATTCACTATTATAAATTGACTTGCATAAAATTAGCTCACAGCAGGCTCTTCTGTCGATCATAGGGTGGTTGGCGTTTCTTCATTTGTCAGGCATGTGTGACAGAACAAGCCATTTCTTCCCCCCCCAGCAGTTTAAACCCAACAAACGTCAGAGCTCAGCCGCCCAGCCACTCCATGCAGCACAGCGGGGAAACATTCCTAGGAGCTTATTATATATAAGCCGAGGTCAATTTATTTATTGTAATTCCCAATTGACTATTTTTTTTTAATTTGACTTGGGATATATATTTCACATGCTCATACTCATGGCGGTGGAGAAGTATGGACCAGTGAATAGAAGTAATTTTATTGATGTCTTATCGCTGGTTTTGTATACATCCCTGTAATTAAAAGTTAAATATATAAATCTATGCATGCTGTCTTTTTGCCCTTAAAGATTCTGCAAAGACATTGGTGGTTATTCATTAAGGTGCAATGGTGCTAACCGGGCACTACTGAATGGAAACTCCCATTGATTTTAACTGGGAATTTCTGTGGGATAGTGCACGATCAGCAATACCTTTAATGAATGAACGCCATTGTCCCCCTTTTTGTTGCAATTGGCCCAGCCATTCCACCAGAAAATAATAGGTTGGCGAACAGACTGGAATCTATTTCCTGTCTCCTGAGACTGCACATCTGGGATGGTATGTTCATGTTCTGTCCAGTTTTTCAGGAGTGTTTTTATGAAGTGACTGAAACACCTTTTTAGGGTTGTAACTATTGCAATGGATTTTCTCTTTTCCCTGTGTAGCAAGCCGAGCAGTTAGGACGTGAAGACCAACACCGACTACATCGAAACAGGAAGCTGGTCCTTATGGTCGATTTGGACCAGACGTTAATCCATACCACAGAGCAGCACTGTCAACATATGGCTAGAAAGGTATGTTGATCGGTTTTATTTAGTTGCAATTAAAGCAGAACTAACTCTGCTCGCTCATTCTCGCATCTACTGCTCGCTCATTCTCGCATCGCATCTTGTAATTAACTACATTCTTTCTCTCCGTATATGTGTATATATATATATATATATATATATATATATCTATATCTATATCTTATAATTAACTAATGTTGAATCTTATTTTTAATCATGTAGCTTATTTATATTCTGTAATTACTCTGATTTATTTTACAATGGCATATTCCATTCACATAACAAACCAATGCCCATGGTTATCAAGATACTTACTGGGGTAGTTACGAGTGTCAAAATATAACGAGATCCACCGCTCTTCTATTATAACAACTTGGTAAATAAGATATCACAGGTGCACAAGGGAATGATGGAATACTATATACACACACAGGAGGTAGGATTGTAGAAAATCCTATCCCCACAAGAATCCCTCACAATTGCACTCATGTGATGTAATTATTGCTAGGATAACAGTGATCCAGGATAGTATCCTATATAACCAGTCATAGTGAGTAGAAAAAACAAAAAATCATTTATTAATATCTGCAAAATAACACACTGGGTGTGGAATATATACAAGGGAATTAAAATATTGGCAGTGGAGTGTGACTAAAAATAGGGGAGTACTCCTATATGTGAGGCGATAATCTTATTCCCTACATATAGGGGTTAATACTCCCTGAATAAAGAAACTCCACCACAATTAATGACAGCACAGGGAGCTAGACTGTGCAAGTTTATCTACTGGATGATAAGTGAGGGTTAATACCCACTAAATGTAGATAATTGAGAGAGACTCCTCCTACCCTGATGAAGCGTGGATCTCACGCGAAACCGTCCGTCGGATTTTAGTGACGTCATCCTGGCGTCGGCAGTGGAGTTGTAGTGCGGTGAATAAGACGCTACACATTTGGATATCTGGTTGTATACTGCTTTATTTCATACATATTCCTGTTATTGTGTATTTCTATTGGACGACCATCTAGAATCCTTTAAAAACAAACAAATTAGGCTGTGACACTGATAACATCACCGGTAAGTGTCTAAGCAACCAGATTCCTGGGCTGTAAAAAAGGAGACCAGGTTGCAGGTGCGAAGACCAAATCTGGGTTTTTATGATCACAAATAGGGCTGCAAAAGGGACCTTGACATAGCAGAGCACATTGTGCACTGTAATCTGTTCTTAATTTGCGGTTACGGTTGCCAGACCGCTGCAAAAGTAAGCATAGAACATGGGTGCAGGTATTACTCTAACTCTGTGCTCAGGACATACTTGGAAACGAGAGGTAACTCTCAATGTATTCCTTCCTGGTAGAACATTTTATAAATGTAAAATACTGTCCGTAGCACTGTTAAACTGAACCTGCAAATTCATACTTTACCTCTGTACTAGGTCTCAAGTGGAATGACTGTAGAGCATGAGTGAAACAATGCATTTCCTAAAGCTTCTATCTTGTCAGAAATGCATTGCTTCTTAATCTTTCATTTCACTATGGCAGACATTATATGCAAACCATTTATAGTTGTCTCCCTTCTCTTTCCGTCCAGGGCATACTTCACTTTCAGTTAGGCAGAGGAGAGCCAATGCTGCACACGCGTCTGCGCCCTCATTGCAAAGAGTTCTTAGAGAAGATTGCCAAGATGTACGAACTGCATGTTTTCACCTTTGGTAGCAGGCTATATGCACATACTATTGCAGGTGAGTACTTCAGTTGCAGTTTCGAGAGAGCTACATTAACTCACTCGTATAACCATTAAATCGTTTTGTGTTTTTTTTTTTTTTGATTGTCCTAATGAAGATGGCTTATATATATATTAAAGCAGCAGAACATGTGTTTTTATTTATAAATAGGTGAAAAGCCGAGGATCTTCGGAGCTGAACCGCGTTAATGTCAGCTCTGGGGATCCCCTGCTCCACAAACGACTCAGTAGGAGCCGATAGCAGCTCCGGAGGTTTAAAGGTCCTGGTCATTTAGGCCAATACGAAGACGTCACAGCTTCCTATTGACTGGCGGGACATTTAAGCCGCCATTGTTCCCCACACACAGCCTAGGCCGGAGCTGCTACCGGCACCCCCGACGGAGCGGAGTATCTCGAAGCAGTGGGTCCCCAGAGCAGAAAATAATAAAGTACTACTCTGGAGACCCCCTGCTTCAAACTTATTTAAAGCTTTGAGTAATTTATTTTTCACCCCCTCTTCCTATTTGGACACACAGCCGCATTATAAAAAATGGCCCAAGCTTCTTGTGACAAAAGTGCAAAAGATACAATATTGTACACAACGCAATTATGAATATTTCATAAATGTTACTTACATTTTGCCCAGGAAATCCTTAGAAATGCCTGAAATGCTGCTCTTGCTATACTACAGTTGAATGTATGTACAGAATAAATGAGTACTTCTGTATTAGGTGATACCTTTTGTTATTTGGACTAACAATTTGTCATAGGACAAGCTTTCGAGAGCTCTCTCTTCCTCAGGTCATCAATACTAGTTAACAAAGGAATCTATGGCTAAAACAGAGGTTTGGAAAGAAAGCAGAAAAGAACAGATTTAGATAAGGGTGTGTGACAAATGGATGTTTGAAGAAAGTGGAAGGGTAATAAAACGGTGACAAGTAACAGCATGGGGGAGGGAGATATTTGATAAGAACATTGGCAGAGAGGCAGGCAGGATAATTACAAACAATTGTGATAGGGTGTGAGAAACCCCATATCCACATTGTCCTTTTTGTTTTGGTGTCAGTCTTATTATTCTGAGTTCAAATGTTGTCCGTTCCTGGGTGCGTTTAAACTTTCCATTGAGGATTTTGACTTTTTAATCATTGATGGAATGATCTGGCTGTGAGAAGTGAGCAGTATCTTCCTTCGTGGTGTTGTATAGTGTGTCTGTGCAACACACGTTGCAAACTCTGCAATCATATATGCCAAGATCCCACAGCCAGTCGCAACCATGGAACACTCAATGTTAAAGGATCATACAGCTGCACATCCAGGAATGTAGTATATATGATTCAATGTAACAAATGTGACCAAGGATGCTACATTGGCGAAACCAGGCCAAAACTTCAAGGCAGACTCTCCCCAACATCTAACCACTAGAATGTGCTTGTGTTCCCCAAATGCAATTGTGCACTCTGTACTTTGCATGTCCTGTCTTCTGTTGCAATTTAAGGCAACCTACAGTAAGTTAGAAACGTCTTTGGGTTTAGCTGTCGCCAAGGCTAAAAAGTGGTCTTTATCACCGTCCCATCACTTTACAATGAGCTAAAAAACATGACTTACAGTAGCAATTTAAAGCAACAGTGCCCTGTTTTTATCATAGCCCTGATTTTACAGTATTTTGTGCGCTGGAAATCCCTCGGTTTACGGTGTGTGTGTTTTTATTTTTTATAGCTTTTTTTTTTTCTTTGCTGGCTAATAAATACATAGCATATGACATGTTGCATCAAGCAATATGAAGACCTAATATGTCCCAGTGAAAGGGCAACTTTCTATTCACTGCAGGAAAGCAGCTGTGACCCAGTGGCCTTATTGATATTCCAAAAGGGAAATTTAAACTGGCATATGAAAAGATATAAAAATCTCAGGATTGCCAGAGCTAATAATTAAACTGCTCTGCCCTGAATTAAATTCTGAAACCACCACGGAAAAGGGGATAGCTACTTTCATACAAAAAAAGTAGCATTAAAACTTGCCGAGCATGTGTTAAATTGTACATGTTGACCCATTAAGGGTCCTCCAGTTTCAGAGAGGATGGAGCTGTTCATATTCCGGTGCTTAAATGAGTAGGTTTTATTGCATAGTGCAAAAATAACACTAGAGGGCAGTATTGGGCAGCAGAAATATTTTTATAGGGTTTCAGTGCTTTGTAGCAGGATGGTCTGGCCATGTGTGTTTTATAAATATACGTAGCAAAACTTTAGTTTGTTCTCAATTGGCTACTCGTACAATAGAAAGTAGTGCTTCCATTTTTGTCAACCACTACAGTGCTACTAATCATGAAGGGGACCACCAGAGATGCATAATGTACTGTAACTAGTCTGCCTAGTTGGAGAACCACTGGCATCAAATCTCATCCTGCTACTGGGAAGGCATTAATGCCAATTCCATCTCTATTTATACACCTCCATGTGTGTGGAATCTAGGTACAGTAGCTGATGAGCGTGGCTGCTGAGGCAATCCCACTTACTGGTCCATGTAACGTAAAATAATGTTGGCATACCCGTATGAATAAATGCCGAAGGACTTTGTGATGCAGAATGGATGCATGTTGTAATTGGCATTCTGTACAAATGTGGTGTTTATTTTTTATTTTTGTATTTTTTGTAAACTTTACCTCGATGCAGTGTCTTAAAAATTATGCAATTTCCATTCTTGTCCAACGAATGCCTCTCTGAGACTAGATCTATTCAGAATATAAATATTTAAAGCACAAGTCTATGTATTGGCACACAGTCCAGTTATTGTGAGCCGGCACGCCTCTGTAGTCCGCGTGTTAGTAGGAGATGTTTGCCAGCATTTGTCTGAGGTGTTAATGGGAGTTAAACAATCTGCTGTGCTTGGCAAATGGCTTATGTTGGTTCAGTAGTTAGCAACTGCAATGTAATAAGCTCCGTATGTTCATCATTTGTGACTCTCATAGGTGGAATTACTTTTTTTTTTCTTCTTCTTTTGCATACACCATTTATCACATTCCTATAACTGCATTTGTCCAAGTGGAAAATCTGCATTTCATAACCCGTTACAATGAAAATGCTACACTATAATATGAATATCCCACATACCCATACACTTCCAGTCCCTTGTGCTTTAAACATGATAAACAAACTCGATGCGCTGGTCTTCATTACCCTTGCTGAGTACACAATTTGTCAGGCTGGATATATGTAATACTTGTAACAACCAATAGAAGAGTCCAGATATGCGCAGCCTCTAACTATATTTCATTATGATAATGAATATGCATTAAAGTATGAACATTGCCTGTAAGCCGAGAGCGGATTATATGTACTACTATATGGCTAATCACTATTCTAGTTGGAGGACACTGCTCTATGAACCAAAGTTGTGGAAACTGCTGTGCATGTGCTGTAGACATGAATAGAAACTGATAGGAGTCCAAGGGCCAGATAATTTACAGTGTAAAAAGAGTAATGTGCGCATATAACTAGGTAATAACGTAATCCTTTTGAAATGGCATGAGTCAGTGTCAATTTGTGACTTTAATTTTGATGTAAATGCTGGATGTCCAAGGAGATTTTTCTTCATAAGTTGTAAGTTGTTTTATAATGTGCTTCTGTTATGCTATTAATGTGAAGCTTACTGAGTTGTAAACCTGTAAGGAAAAGAACATTGGCATAATAAGCCAAACAGTAGCAAAGGATTATTGTTGTATGACTATTATGTAACTGTTAAAAAAGAAATCTATATCTTGATAGTCAGATCTGTATCCAGGCAAAATGTCGGTTCAGATGTGAAGGCTATTGTTTAAGCATTTGTTTAATTCTCTCTGCTCTCTCCAGGATTTTTAGACCCAGAAAAGAAGCTTTTCTCTCATCGAATATTGTCTCGGGATGAATGTATTGATCCTTTTTCCAAAACTGGAAATCTTAGGTTAGTATGCAAATAAAGCTGTTTCCTTTTACTGAAGCGGACCATTATATTGCATTCCCACACATTGCTTTTCTTATACCTTTACCTATTAATATTAGAAATTAGCTCAGTTGCAAAAATAAATCATATTTTAACTCGAGTGCAATTGTGACTCTTGATCAGGGGTTCGCAAACTTGCGGGCGCTTGCAGAGGCCTCGCGCTCTTCCCCAAGGCATTAAAATTAAATCCCGGGTGACCGCGTGAGGCCTCTGGAACCTCCATTTACCTTGCTACAGCCGGCGTTTGGAAGCTTCTCCATGGCAACGCGATGGCAATTGACGCCGCTGGGACATGCAGTGTGACGTCACGCGCGTTGCTATAGCAATGCAGCGGGTGATGTCGCATGACTCCGCACGTCATTTAACACGGCACTGAGCGAAGGGGGGGGGGGGAAGCGAGCACCGGGGGCAAGAGGTAGGGGGGCGCAGGAGCAAAAGTTTGCACACCCCTGCTCTCGATCATATTCTACAAGTCACCTTTTCATACAGTGTGGGGCATGCAGAGGGACACAGCTTTGGCATGGTAGTGCTTACATTTCAAATACACTTGACTTCTTCCTAGAAGTAACAGATGATAGCTAATGGATTTCATACTTGGAAGAGACTAAACAAATTTCCCACCTGCATGTCCAAATGTTGCTGCTTCATGCTTTTGTTTCCCTGTGGCCTAGGAACCTTTTTCCTTGTGGGGACTCAATGGTTTGCATTATTGATGACCGAGAAGACGTTTGGAAGTTTGCTCCCAACTTGATTACAGTTAAAAAGTATGTCTACTTTCAAGGCACTGGAGATATCAATGCACCTCCTGGGTCAAGGGAAGCACAGATGAAGAACAAAGGTTAATGGTTATGCTTGTTACACTTGTGTTTCTGGGTGTTTTAATATTTACAGTCGTCCGTTATTCAGCATCTGTTGCAAGATGGATTCGCTGGCCCCTTGTACAGTAAAGAGTTGTACAAAATAAATACTATTCTGATAGCTGTTATGCTTCTGTTCAATCACATGGATGTATCTCTATATCTGTTTGAATTAAAGTCGCATCCTCCAGAAATTCTTTTGCAGAATACAAAAGTATATCTTGAAAATATTCTGCACCACTTGTTATATGATTTGTTGATGGAAATCTATATAGGCATTTAATTAGCAGGTTGCAGAACGTACGTCTTATGAAATGACAGTATTTTATTTGTAGGCTTATAAAACACAGAAAATGCCAGGAAATATCTCATAATTGCTATAAAATAGAATGAAAAGTGTCTCTGTAAATGGTACAAAAGGACTTGTTAAGTCAACTTAAAATAAATCTATTTTAATAGTGTGATGCATTGCACGGTGGAATTACATCTGAAGCCCCTCAATCTAGTATTACCACATTTGACAACAGTTTGATCATCCTATATTCAGTAGCATTAAAATAATCCTCCATGCCATTTTGACAGTGCTTCATTACAGCTGCTGCTTGTATCTTCTCTTCTTGCTTCAACCTTGATGAACATACGTGTGTGTGTGTGTGTGTGTCTCCTGTGTTGGGGCGCGCAAATATGTGAAAAGATAAAATAAAACACAAATTGCAATATGCCTTTCAAAATAGGGGTGGGTCAGATAGATCTTTAATAACTTATTACAATGTGTCCTCACATTCAAAGAGTGTGTTTAATTTTTTATTTAACTAAAAGGAACATTTGTATCGGTCTGCACTATTTGACTTTTTATTCTTACCATGAAGGTTGCCACCCATCCAGACATATACAGTAAGGACATGATATTGCCACTGATTTATGGATATGCCCAATTGAATTAGTAGTATGTGAGTACACATTCTATAAGTTATTGAAGATCCACCCTATTTTGAGAGACACATTACACTATTTGTGTTTCATTTTCTCTTCACATATTTGCACTCCCCAACAACTGGACTTCGATGACACTACTTTGTACCATAGAATGTTTATAAATTATTGATATGATTAAGTATAAAGAATTGGTCCCTTTATGCTTTCCACTACATCATTTTAGGACTAGTAATGCTTACAGGTAACAATCTTTGCTTATTTTTATTGAAATCCTGCTCCAATAAATGGATCACTGAACCTTGACCCCTGTGGTATGTTACATTTCAACATTTTTCCTTTGTTGTTGTTGTACAGTAAGCTGTTCTAAAGCACCGGAAGTTACGGAGCAGCCAGGAGCGGCTTTACAGGATGCCGAGGAATCAAAGAGCATTCTTGTGGAGGAACAGAGCAATGGGCTTGGAAAAACCAGGAAGGAACTAAACGGTGGATGTGCGGCAAACCGTGAGCTTCCCAATAGGGAACTTAATACCAGTGATGGATTACAACAGAGAGACCCTGCCTCTAGTCACCACGCAGGCATTTCAAACAGCAAGGATGGGACACCACCCACAGAAGCACTGCCCTCTTTAGAACAGGATGAAAGGACAGTGATCAGCAAGCCCCAGTCACAGACTGGGGCAGCAAAAGACCTGGACTTCGACCTGTCCAGTGACAGCGACAGTGAGCCAGAAGTTAAGAAAACCTCATCGCCTTCATCAGCCTCCGATAGTGAAAGTGAATGTAAGAGAAGCTGGAGGAAATCTAATAAGCTCGACCAGGAATCGACTATGCCGCAGGAACCTTGTACGGATGATAACTCTGGCAAACTGTGGCCCGAGAACCATTCTGGCGATGAAAAGCAGACCGCTGATGCAAAAGACAAGCCTCTAGCAGAGGAAGAGGGGATGGAGGTTCAGGATGTAGATCAAGATGGCCTTTGTGACCTAGGGAATGGCTGTGCAGATAGGAAGGAAGTGGAGACTGAATCCCAAAACAGCGAACAGTCTGGTATCACGGTGGGGGAGTCCTTGGACCAAAGCATGGAAGAGGAGGATGACAACGACGACCTGGATGAAGATGACCATTTAATATACCTTGAGGAAATCCTCGTCCGTGTACACACGGATTACTATGCAAAGTACGAGCGGTACGTGAAAAAAGAGGTTGAGGAGGTTCCAGACATTCGTAAAATTGTGCCCGAGCTGAAGAGTAAAGTGTTGGAACATGCTATTGTTGCTTTTAGTGGCCTTCATCCCACAAACTTCCCTGTAGAGAGGACACGAGAACATTACCATGCCAGAGCCTTGGGAGCAAAGATCAGCAAGCACCTCACCATGAATCCCGACGATCCTAATAAGGTGACCCACCTTGTTGCAGCAAGGGCTGGTAAGTGCAATATTCTTACATGTTTTTACATCTGATCGTATGCAGCTTGTAGTGTACAAGCTAACTCTCTGGTTATGTAGGTTATATATCTTAGGTTCTGTTGCGTTTGTGGTGGGATGCTTCAGAGCTCCTATATTGCAACCAGTTTCTGGCTTCCATAATCCTTGTCATGATGTAGCCTTAAACATGTTTTGTGTGTTAATGCAATGGGGCAACCAAGGGGCTAACTTCTTGTTCAGTGTTCTTTGAGTCCCTGCCTTTCGGTCAGTGTGTTCTTTAAGTTACACGTTCTAAACCATAAGGAAGCACTTTGATTTCTAAGAGGACACAGAAGAAAATATTTTTTTTTATCAGACTATGCTTGTGGGAGGAGTGAGAAACTCCAGATATGCGCATGTGTTCTTTTGGGTGTTGCAATTTGCCTGTTCTATTACTTCTCAGAACTTTTACAAGCCAGATCCTAACGTATTACCTGGAGAACCACTGTCATTGCAGGCCAACATTAATTAAATAAATTGTGGACATACTATAATTTTACACAGCCCCTCCCCCACCCCCCTTGGCAGTGCCACTTCAAAAGCCTGTAAACCATGACCATTGGAAGCCTTCACAGGACACTAAGTAATGTCCACTACTGTAGCAAGTAACGGGTAATACATTCAACCTGCAATGTGTCAAAAAAGCCTTTTACAATACTTACAAAATGATGGTGCTGCTAAAATGAATGTGGTAATCACTGAGAGAAAGTTATTGAGTATTATATATACCCTCGGGTGACTCCCTGCTACCCGAAATACATACTTCCGTAAGGGTGCCGGTATCTCAGTGCCGTTTACAGGTCCTGGTCACGCTGGCCAATAGGAAGCCGCAAGTGATGACGTCACAGCTTCCTGTTGGCCCGCTGGATATTTAAGCGGACATTTCAATATCAACACTACCTCACATGGTGTTATGTATCTCGGGAAGCGGGGGATTCTCTCGACTGAAATCAACGCGGTTCAGCTCCGAAGACCCCCTGCTTCAATCTTTTTTTTTTTTTTTTAAATGGCCGCTTGGACTACTACTAAATTCAATGGTCGTCTACCAGATTCCAGGTTATGAAACTGTGCATAGCTACTGGAAAGTGGCAGATAATAGACACCGTGACATGTATCTGGTTTCTTTTAGCACAAATCAAAGAGAAATTGGGTAAAACATTTGTCTAAGACCCAAAATGTTAGATTAATCTTGAGAACATACCGTTACGAGGGCGAGTCTCACACTTTTCTCTCCGCCTATTGCCAGACATCTGAGGTGTCTGTTCATAACTGCTTCACTTGGTAATTAAAGTAGAAGTTTTCTGTTCACTTTTTATTTATTTTAGAAAGTCTATTTTCATGCATCTTATTTGCAATCTTTTGTATTGGCACGGTTAACTATTTGTTTTAACTTTGATTAATCCTTGTACGATCTTTTAGCTCTAATTGAACCCTTTTACATTTGAGGGGTTTCGGTCACATTTGGTTAAATTGCAGGTGTATGCGTCTTTCTTGGTGCCCTGCGCGCAGGTGATGGTCAACATGACGACCCAGTTTACAGTTGACCCCTTTCACACACGGACAACCCCTTTTGGTGTGTTCACGTGAGTGAGCTTGTACATGACCGTCACTCTTTTCCAACATTTAAATGAATGTGAAAACCAACTATGCCATATGCTTGAGTACAGATTAACTGGCTTTGGCACAAGTTTGAGGCCTGAAATCTTTTTCATAAAGAATGAATTGATACACTTCAATGGCTGACTGTCAGAATAGTATGCTTTCGTGACTACTAAAGTCCATTCTCCAGCCATTTTTTCTTGCTAAACCAGCCTGGAGAAGGGGTTTTAGGAGAATTGCAACCTTTCAGAAACGCTAACTTGTATTTGTACCATATTGGCTAACGCAGTACCACCCTCCAAACACTAAAATATTTTTGGAATACTTAAGTGAAGAAAGTGGAGGGGGGTCCTTTTTACAGTAGGTGTGTTCTGTGGTTCGTAGCAGGTGTGTAAGTGTAAAGTGCATCTTCATATGTTGATATGTTGTCGCAATCAGTTTGACTTTAAGGAGACGAGCAACGCTTCATAAAATGGATTTTCGCATGATGGTCTATTCTGTGCATTTGATTGTAAAAATACATAAAATGTTCATGGATAAAAGCTTCCAAATAACAGTCCCACGTTATGTTAGAGAAGCCTCATACTTTCCCTTTTTGTGTGCGCTGTCGAAAGCGTAAATAAAAAACACAGTGTGAGGTTATTTTGAAACAGAATAACACGTGAATTTATTCAAGTCAAGTGCACAACGGAGACACCTTCAAAACAAAAGCTCTCTAAATAATAACACGATATGCCATATATTTATACCCTAAATCCTAAAGCTCCACCCCTTTATGGGGGGGCTTGCACGTCACTAAACATTACCTCATTTTGTAATACATAACAATATTAAAGTTGATGTCATTTTGTAATACATAACAATATTGTATAACTACCTGTCAGCTAGAAACCATTCTGGGGTTAAATGGGATGTGCCTATTCTGTCGCCTAGCAATATGTTATGAGAATAAATTCTACTGCAAGAATCTAAACTTATCTCATGGGTTCTCATAACTTTTAGCCTGTTTACACTTTCAATTTGAAGCTGATTGGATGAGGAAGAGTCAATAAGAGCGAAAACATTCCTTTCTCTGCTTCACACATTTGTTTATACAGAAATGAAACACAGAAATTAGACTCACAAAGACAAGACAAAATGGCGGATTGCAATATTCACACAAAATGGCTTCATCCTAAATGCTGTTATGTTGTTATGCCAGACCCCCTAATGTCTCAACTTCGTCAGTCCCTCCTCTGATTCTTTAAAACATTGCTTTTTGAGAATTATTGGTATGATTTTAGTCCAGAAACACGTTGGGAGGCACAAGGGTGCTCCATCATTTCATAATGCTGCTTGAGGGTATAGGACAGTGCACGAGGGTGCCTGCCAAATGTAGTCATAGTCTCGTAGTATGGCGTTATAGCCAAATTCTTTTCCGGAGTTAGAACATTGTACTTGGCATCTTCTTTCTTCAAGGGACTGCTGTAGATTGGTTCTGCAAACAATGGCATCATGTCTGCAGAGGGGGTTGCATATTTGTGGATCATGCCTTTGACAAACGTAACACAAACATAGAAGACAACGAGTATCACAATCATACACATTCAAAAATTTCGCTCCTAGTGATCCCACCAATCCAGTCAGCCCCAAAGGGTCCCAGTCTGTGTCACCTTCCTTCCTAAGTCTTTCTTGAATTTCTCCTATCTTATCTAACTCATGTTGTACCTAGCCACTCTGATCTTGGATGAAAACACAACATTGTTCTTTAATTAGGGCACATACACCTCCTTTTGATGCTAAAATGTAATCTAAAGCCATTCTGTTTTGTAAGGCCATAAGCCTGATCTGAACCTGTTCTTGGTTTAATGATGAAATTAAAAACTGCAAAATTAAGGCCACATCCTTCCTGTAAATTGTTATCTGACTGAACATACATTTTTACACAGGTTTCATTGTTTGGTGGAGACACTTGACCCATAAATTGATTCTTGTTCCTAGTGTGTGATACACCCTTTAAAGAGGTTCCCTTAAAAAATGGGAAAATACAGAAATTATACACATAATACTAAAAACCTTATTTTATGCAAGCAACCTTTCTTTGGATATGCAGTTGCTAGATAAAGGAAATTGCATCTATCTCTATCATCATATACTTTCAGCTATTACTGAGAATTGAAGGGGTTTGGTATCTGTGGAAGCGAAATGCATGATCCTCACCCCTGCACGCATTGTATACATCATTCACTCTGAATATCAGAACAGACAATGTCTGCGATGGTCAACATGGCTGACTTATGATCCTATCCTTGTGGCTGACACACCCCCTGGGTGACCCCCTCCTCTCGTTGGAGGTGCAACACACTTCTGGATCAAAGTTTTGCTGCATATGACACATACATAGAGAGTGATGAGTACTGCCAAAACACATACAAGAGTTTTCACAAGCCTCACTTCCAGGAAACCAATCCTCCCATCAAGGCTCATTTCTACATACACCTTAAATTTCTAACTTAAACACACTCTAAAAAATAAAAATATTGAGTCTCTGAAAAATGAAATGTTCTGATAGAAATCAGGAATATTGAGTCTCTAAAAAATAGAATGTTTTGAGTCTTTGAAAAAATGAAATGTTCCTGATAAGACCAGGCCTCTGCCTGGTATCTTATTTTCCTCGTTGGTTAACGGTTAGAGTTTTGACTCGGCAAGACGTTAACTTGATGCGGCTGTGCTTTAGGTGACTTTGGTCTTTGATGTCGCTGGAACGTTTGGTGGAACTGGAACGAGCTTTACTGTACTTTGGGTCCAGGAAAAGAACTCTGCCACTTTAATTGCTGTATTGGTGGTTAGTACGGGCCCTTTCATCTGGGATGAAGAGCATGCTTGTTTAGGAACTACTTGACCTTTAACTCCGTCTCGTGTAGGTGCACTTTTATCATACCTTATGCCTAGAGAGACTCAAAAAATATATTAGTGGCATACAATACTTATAAAACAATTAATTACCAATAGATGGTCCTTAATTTGTTCCTTTGAACTACTGATAGTCATAAGTCATCCCATAAGTGTCTCATAGGGAGATAATTTATACCTAGGACTAAATTCTTGTATCAATGTGTTTACTCCTGTCTTAGCATCCACATATAGACAGAGGTATCTCCTATTAATGCTCCTCATATTTAAAACTAAGCAGCTAATGTGGACTTTACTGCACTACAATCTAAGTTCCTAAGGCTTTGGGCCTCAGTCATTGTCAAACCAATTGCTTCCATAATCAACTCTATCCTGTCTACAGGCCATATCCCTAAAACCTGGAAAACTACCAGAGCTGTCCCAATCTTCAAAAGTGGGGACAAAAACACTGTCTCAAACTACAGACCAATATCTCTTCTCCCAATACACACTTGCTCTCATTCATGCCTCACTATCATCTCCTCCGATGCAAATGGTATCAACCTTTTCATAAAATACTAACTAACCTTAAAACTTGCCCCACAAATTAAACATCCCAATAGCCTGCACTCATGGCTATTATTTCACACACAGTCACTCCTACCACACCCATTGTGGCCAAGCACTGCCATCTACAGCACTTATTCCCTCACCTGCTATCTCTGTAAATTTCCCTTAAACCTTAGATTGTAAGCTCTTAAGGGCAGGGATTTCCTTTCCTATTGTCTGATTTTGCTGCACTTACTATTCTATCATAATTCCCTCTACTGTATTCTTTATGAAGTGCTGAGAACATTTTTGACGCTATATATATAAAGTCATACATTGCAATACACTACTATCCAAAGTCATGGACAAAAATGTGTTCACTCCCAATTAAACAATTACTATACTAAGACAAATACCCCTAGCCAATTCCAGTCAGGCCTCCACCCCAAACACTCCATTGTAACTATTCTGCTAAAATGTGAAATGCCTTGCATATAATATATACCCTGCTCACTTATGTAACTGTATTTGCCACTATATATCACCTGTCCTTTAACTCTATACCTAGAACATATCCAAAAACGAGAGGTGCCTCCAAATGCACCACTTTGGCAAAACATTCTAAAAATATTTTAACAATAACTACTTCTTATAATAAAATAGAACACCAATGGAAAAATAAATGGTTAAAAATTATAAAATATATCACATATTCAGTTAATAGACAAATGATTTTGTATAAGACTTCACACTAATGTCTTGCTTTATATAATCT
This sequence comes from Ascaphus truei, assembly GCF_040206685.1. NCBI lineage: Eukaryota > Metazoa > Chordata > Amphibia > Anura > Ascaphidae > Ascaphus > Ascaphus truei. The sequence continues at coordinate 170,751,034 of NC_134484.1, forward strand.
CTTTGCACAGTGCTGAGCACACGGTCAGCTTTATCATTTTAAAGACACTCTGCATATTCATCTGACTAAAGAAAAAATATTTTCTATAAGACTTGTTTCCGGGCAAAGAGCCATTTTGTTTCTGGGCGTTTCGCCAATTGACCCTGAAAAGATAAGATAATGACACACCACCGCTTCCTCCTAAAAATAATTATTATTGGATTGGAACTTTTGCTTAAAGTTTAAATACATGGAGCTTTATCCAGAGCCCTAAGAACTACATTTTTTATGACCTTTCAAAAATTAACCAACGGGCCTTTATATAGCTGAGGTTCATATAACTTCTTAACACACAAATAACGCCACACGCTCATGCTATCTCCCTCCACTCAGTTCTCTTTAATGCCTTCTGTATGAACTTTCATAGTTTCACTGATTTAATTCACTACAAATTTATGCTATCCTGTTGCAATTCTGTCCTTTCTCAAGCTACACAAACCTATTTCTTTCCATTAATCAACACTCATAAGTCTACCCCACACAAATTCTTCCTTCATCTCACCTCAGGACTTTTGCTGACTATTTTTAAGAAAGAGGTTGAATCCATACACCAGAACATTCCCTCTTTTTCCTCCTATCCTACTTTGCTTCCAACTCTCTGCCTGCTTTCCTTGACTCTTTTTCCACTGTCTCAAAAGAGTGTCACCATCACTGTTGATCTCCTCTTCTCCCTCTAATCTGCTACATTTCCATTCTCCTTCAAACATGTAATAGTTATACCATGACTCAAAAATAGCAAGCTTGACCCTACCTCTCTTTCTAACTACTGAACTTGTCTTGCATTCTCCTGCTTGCTCCATTTTCTCACACCCATTCTCTCCTTAACCCTCTACAATCTGACATCTGCACTGCTCCCTCCACGGAGACAATTCTCACTAAAATAACTCATGAATTACATGCTGCCCAAGACAGAGGTCATCACACTCTGCTCCTATTACTCCACCTCTCTGAAGCATTTGCCTCTGTGGACCACACTCTTCTCTTTTCTCTGTACACACTCTCTCTAGGTGACCTAATAACATTTCTTAGGTTTAAATATCACCACTATGCTGACAACACCCTCATTTACTTTTCAACCCCTGACCTTACACCTGCCATACAAACCTACGTTTCTGAATGTCTCTCTGTTATCTCATCCTGGAAGATCCTCTTTCGCCTTAAATTAAACATGGCAAAAACAGAGTTCCTCATACTTCCTCCCAAACCTGACCCTATTATCTCCTTCCACATTACTCTTGAATCTTCCATCCAGTAGCTCAAGCACGCTGCTTAGGGGTCACTCCCAACTCCTCTCTCATATTCTCCTCTTTCATTCAAAACATTTCTATAACTGTCGCTTTTTCCTCCACAATATCACAAAGATACACCTGTTCCTCTGTTGCTCAACTATTAAAAACTCTGATTCAGACCCTTATTATCTCCCCTCTTGATTACTGTAATCCCCTGCTATCCCAGCTTCCTGACTTTCACCTGTCTTCCCTACTATCTATCCCAAACGCTGCTGCGAGAATCACTCTACTCTTTAAACTCTGATTCTGCGTTTCCCCTCCTGAAATTCCTCTCCTGGTTTCTAATCAAGTCCTACTGTTTCTGTATGCTCTCCCTACCTACCAAGTAGATTGTAAGCTCCTCAGAGCAGTGACTTCTCTTTGCTCAACTTTTACTTTTATGTCTGGATCACTTATTCTATGACCTCTTACCTTTACCATTTGATAACTATATGATTACGACATGCACCACTCCTGTGAAGCGCTGAGCCTATTAATGGCGTTCTATACATGAAAACATACAATACAATATATACTTCAAACAATGCTTATGAGCTTTTACCCATATTTTTAAACACAAAATATTCCATGTGTTTTTACTGGTTACACACAATACAGAACACACACAATACAGACACCCAAAGAACATAGACACAAACTTCTCTCCTACACAGCTTCTCATATAAATAACCTGCTTTTATTCTCTTTCTAGTTGCCATTAGAACAGAAGGAAAAAGAATATTTTCTGGTTCAAAAGACCTATTCGTGTGGCCAGTACGAACAAATCTTTTCAATTCTATTCTTTTTCTTCTACTCTCTCTCTTAGGGCTGCTCTGCAATTACTGGCAACATGTCCTACCTTTTTACACTTATAACACTTTATGTCCCTTCCAAACAATATACACACAGTCTCTAATTTTATCCCAATTTTTGCATATAAACTTTTCATAAAAATAACCCTCTACTTCCTCAACACCACATATGCCTTAATTATCTATCGGCAAATTCACTTGCTATTTCTTTCCTATTCACTTTCTTTTTCACTTGTTATTATATTAACTTCTGTCCTGGCAATAGTAAAAATTAATACAGCGGGACCCTTCTGTCCCTCAACAGAATTCTTTTGACCCATATTAACGTAAGGTATGTTTCCCTGTGGGATTCAAAAACACACGAGACGGCGCTCCCTGAGCTTATCAATCCCACAGAAAAAGACCCCTCTTTCATTTAAACATCTGCACAATTAGTTGATAATAGTACAAACAAAAACAGTGCCATTCACTGGCCAACAAAATATTTATATTGTCTCTTTTCGGTCTATGTATTCATTCTTTATTATTTTCGTCTGCAGACACACAATCCTTTGAGAATTTTTGGTTTCCCATTATTCCCCTGTTACAGAAATCAAATTTAATTGACCTGTACAATACTTCTTCTGTTACAGAAATCAAATTTAATTGACCTGTACAATACTTCGGCTACAGCAATCAACTGTTAATTGACCTGTACAATTTAGCGTTACAATAATCAACGCAAGCTGATTACGTACAACTCTTTTGGCATGTTATTGTTCTGAATAGTGTAAATATGCAGATAAGGACCTGTCACGAGACTGTTCCCCAATCACATTTTCTCACCATAACTATACCAAAGAAAAACTTGAATCACTTCAGCGGGTCCAACCCAGTCCTGATAAACCTTATACTTTTATAACATGGATACAGATAAGACCTTCTAACCAGATATCCATGAACTCACTTGGTATGTAAATGACAAAACAGAGCAAATGTACAATCAGGGACCCGTCCTGCTCCGACAACAAAAATATTTATCACAACCCAGGACGGTCTGAAAACAATCCCTTTAAGCACAAAAACACTCACTTTCATCACCAAAACACCAAAACCTTTAACGGGACTCTTACCTTAGCCCCTAACAACTCTTAACAACTCTTACACTTTAAAATGAATACAGGAACAGAGAATAATAAATTCACGTGAAACTGCTAGGGATTCTTACTCGTCACATCAGATAAGACACCGTTCAAAAATCAGCTCCACGCACCACTCAAAACAATTTAATCAGGCTGTTTGTCTAAAAAATGTAGGTAGCCTTACCTTGATTCATATGTGAGCTCAGGTTTGAGTGATGGAGGAGTGATTCATCCGGGTGCTCGATTCCGATGATATTGAGTCCCTACTTCGGATTGCGCCATCTGTCGAAAGCGTAAATAAAAAACACAGTGTGAGGTTATTTTGAAACAGAATAACACGTGAATTTATTCAAGTCAAGTGCACAACGGAGACAGCTTCAAAACAAAAGCTCTCTAAATAATAACACGATATGCCATATATTTATACCCTAAATCCTAAAGCTCCACCCCTTTATGGGGGGGCTTGCACGTCACTAAACATTACCTCATTTTGTAATACATAACAATATTAAAGTTGATGTCATTTTGTAATACATAACAATATTGTATAACTACCTGTCAGCTAGAAACCATTCTGGGGTTAAATGGGATGTGCCTATTCTGTCGCCTAGCAATATGTTATGAGAATAAATTCTACTGCAAGAATCTAAACTTATCTCATGGGTTCTCATAACTTTTAGCCTGTTTACACTTTCAATTTGAAGCTGATTGGATGAGGAAGAGTCAATAAGAGCGAAAACATTCCTTTCTCTGCTTCACACATTTGTTTATACAGAAATGAAACACAGAAATTAGACTCACAAAGACAAGACAAAATGGCGGATTGCAATATTCACACAAAATGGCTTCATCCTAAATGCTGTTATGTTGTTATGCCAGACCCCCTAATGTCTCAACTTCGTCAGTGTCTCAACTTCGTCAGCGCACTTTCAGGTAATATAGGACGCGCGTAGTTCTTGCCTTATTGCTCTATAGTGTCTTGAAGCTGCCGTTAAAAAACAAACAAAAAAAAAAACACTGACAAGTGATTAGCTAAATTGCAGATCGATCCGTTCTCCTGTAACTCAGAGCAAAGCGATCGATTATTTAATTCCGTTATTGCTGTGGAACATTACCCACAATGCAAGGTTCTGTGTGGAAGATCATGTGACCAGGCAGGCACTAGTAGATAAGATTGGTGCGCTGCTAGAGAGAGGGCAGGGCTCAAGAGCCAGAGCCTGTCGAAGTAGGGGAAGGGGATGTGACTTTGTAAATGCTTTCTATGAAACAAAAATGCTTGCTACATTAGAATCATAAAAAAAGTCTTTAAAAATTATTTATAAAAAAAATGCTATAAGTATTTTTTCATAGAACTGATTTATTTAAAAAGCACACGTAGGATATTGCTTGAACTGTAGCAATCATGCATTCCTGTTTAACTTTTTTATTTTTAAAATATAGTTATAGGTGGGAAGCAAGAGGTCTCCCGATACATACAAGGGGTCTCCAGGTTCCCTAGATACATACCTGTATGAGGTGACGATAGCAGCTCTGGCAGGGCTATCGAAACGGCAGATTTAAAGCTCCCCCGTCACGCGGACCAATACAAGGCAGTGACCTCGTCCCTTCCGGCTTTTCATTGGCCCGCGTCACCATGACCTTTTTAAACCTGCGGTGCACCTACTGTGGAGGCGAGTATCTCGAGGAGCAGGGGGTCCCCGAAGCTGAAATTAATGTGGCTCAACTCCCGGAGACACCCGGCTTCAAACATATTTAAAAAAAAAAAAAATTTCTTCCTTTTTAATTGTAATTTGATACATAATTTAAAAAATAAATTGTTTAATTGTAAATAGAATTTAACAGATGTTTGAAGGCTTTTTAAATAAATGTGCTCTTCATCGTAGACTATGCTGTAAATGAATGGCAGTGTGTAGTAAGCAACAATGAGAAATGTCTCGAGCAACTGGAGCAGAAGCCTGGTCCCTTCTGGCACAAAGGGATCTATATGGGAGGCACGTCATTCTTGATTTAAACATCTATGGAATTAGCGGAGAATGGCTAGGGTAGATTTGTGCTGTAAACAAATAATTTTGTCAGCAATGTGTGAACTGGTGTGTACATTTCTAGCACTTTTTTTGTTTTTTCCCCAGCACAGGGTTTAATTGCATACGGTTGATATGTTCAATGTTCATTTGTTACTTTGAAGGGGGTTCGAAGTTGAAACATTGGGTACAGGTGATAAAAGGACGGGAGTAGTGTTGTACCGGGTAATGTTTTATATATAAAAAAATAAAAAGGGTAACGGGTATCCGGACAAAATCAATAGTTGCAGGAATTAATCCATTACACAGCAGCAAGTAAGCAGTGTGAGCCGGGGAACCATGTGACGGGAGCAGGAGCGTTCCTATTGGACAGACAGCTGTCCAATAGGAACGCTCCTGCTCTGGTCACATGGTTCCCCGGCTCACACTGCTTACCTGCTGCTGTGCTGTGTAATGGATTAATTCCTGCAGCTCCCACGCCGGCTGAAGACACTTCTGATGCTGCCACAGGTAGTGATTATTTTCAGATATCCTGACATTACCCGGCACCGGGCCCACTTCTCAGTTGCCAGGTCCGGGTAATGTCCAGGTAGTTTAAAATGTTCCGGGTACTCGGTACATCACTAGACTGGAGAGTTTCAGAATAAAATAGATTGAAGAGAAACAGTGGTGCTCAATATTCAATGTGTGCACTGGTAGTAATAATGTTCATCATGTTTTTTATGAGACCACAAGAAATCACACTGCACCTTTTCAGCAATATAAATGTCCATAAATGAAGAGCCAAAGGCCAAATAACCTAGTGATGTCCCTTGGACTATCACAGCAATGGTTATAAAACAATATACCCTTGTATATGATACATCCCCAAAATAGAGGCACACGGTAACGAATATGAGGGCAACTGCCGTTACCTGCCCCTAGGGGTAAGGCGAATCCAATGTGCAGGGTCCCGTGGGTAGCGTGCAGTCCTGAAGAGTAGATACGAAAACAGTAGGGGAGCAAAGGTGCACAGCAGGTAGAAATATATAGGCTACTCCAGGATAAGATAAAAAGTATTTAATGCATCAGCAGTTCACAACAGAAAAAATAGTCACCAACGCGTTTCGTTAATTTGTTAATAAAGTTATGTTTGTATAGTGCTACACTAGCGCCGAGAGCCTGGTAGGGGTGGCGCCTTGCTTCGCATCTATACAGGGTTTGGTCATGTGTGAGTGACGTCATCGAGCACCAGTTCACCGGAAGGCCTGTCTGACTGTCACTCTGACGCGGCGGACCTCGGTGCTGAGCGATGACGTCGCGCCGGTCCGGTTTTTGTCGCAAAATGGCAGCACTACTTGGGTAAGATCATTTGTTGTCTATCACACACCTTGACAAAGTCCCACAGGACGAAACGCGTTGGTGCATTTGTGACTCTATTTTTTCTGTTGTGAACTGCTGATGCATGAAATACTTTTTATCTTATCCTGGAGTTGCCATATCCTGCTGTTTCAGAATAAAATAGAGCAGCTTTAACATTACCAAACATCAGCTAACTGCAACAAATGGCTCACACCTTTTGGCTGCACCAAAGGCTGTCTGCCTTTGGGGTGATGCAGATGTACTGAAGGGGTTCAGATTGATTGCAGCAGTGTTTTGTGTCCTTTGTCCTCCTGGGTCAATAACATTCCAGTGTACAGGGTTGCCCAACACACATGGCAATAAGCAAACACAGATCTTAACCCTTAACACCCTGGTTTTGTGAAGAGGAGCAGCTCTTGGGGAACCCCATCAGACGTGCGACCCCTGCGTCTTCTTGTTATCCACCCTGCCGCCCCCTTTGCTTCTCCTGAGTCCCAATACTCTCCTCTTAACCCATTTCTCACCGTGCCACGTCTAAAACCGTATTCTAAATCACCGATTACCCTTGTTGTCGACATCAGGGATAAAAGGTTGGTACAGTAATTGTGTGCAGGAGAGGGGGTAATTTATTGTGCCATTTTAATTTAAAAGTAGATTTTATTTGTAAAATATTAAATGAACCAATCTGCTTGTTACATTTATTAGGGATTAAACACATTTTTACAATACTTGTATTGCAATAATTGATATTACAGAACTTCAAATGTCTTCATTTTTGCTTTCTATTGGCTATTCATTTAGATTTTACTTGTCAATATCGTGTTGTGTTTTTTATTATTTTTTATTTTTTTTAACGCCCAACCCTAGATCTTGCTGCTGGAAATACAGCCGTGCCATATTCAGAATCACAACCACGTGGTCGCTTATGTTGTGATCACATGGTTGCATGCACCCCACCCCCTGTGAAAATGCAAACTCTTTCTCCCCTGGAAAACGAGCAACAATCTTATGACGTTCTCAGGCTGGCATAAGGTCCCCTGGTGTTGTCCTGAAAACACCAGGGGACCTTATGCAGCAAAAACAAATACTGTATTTAGTCTCCTCTAAAAATTGGGCAGCAAGTCCACTCACAAGTATTAGTTGCTGTCCCCTCCTGTGATGGTTTTTCCTCCCCTTTCTGTGAATAAAGCCGCATTATTTTGCCTTTACTCTGGCTCCCAAAAATACTACCTGCTTGCATACTTTGTAGACCTTTCAATAAGGAACTTTGATAATTAACTCCGGTTTGATAACTGTTATGCTACGGTTGTGTAGACGGTTATATTTTAGGACAAAATGGGGGGGAAACATGAATGTTAGTTGGTTATTTCCAACAGTTTAATCTTGGAAATAAAATGAATGTCCATTTATTTTTAAATCTCTTGCCAGGAATAGGTTGGTGATTGACAGCAGTTTGACACGTGCGGCAGTGTTTCTTTATTGTATTTATTTTGTGTGTCCCCCTGTTCTTTTTTTTTTTTTTTTTTAATTATTATTATTATTACAACAACTTGTCTATTTTTTTTTTCTTCTATTTTTGTACTCCAGAGTCATATTGATTTGTCGAGCGGAAGCCAGCTTGTGCTGTGTAGAATTGTTGTTTACCTGCTGATTTTGTTTAGATGCAAGGTTGACCTCCCTGGTCCTGGCAGATGTGACCCTTTTGCTAAAGCACTTTTTCTCTTGGCACATTGTATTTTCTTCTGGCTAACACTGCACTATTTCCTTATGGAGCCGCTGAGTACCGGAATCAATGGACTGCAGGCCTTGTGAATGCGAACGCCAACATACTATAAATAATAATGCAAAGTTTATTCCCAGTTCATTATCAATACAACTAAACATGGACTGTGTTCTTGATTTTGAGGCATGAAATAGTCAACACGTCAACTTTGATGTGCAATATTATACTTTGAGGAAAAATGTACCCCCGCTCACAAAAATGAGCATGTTTTATATGATTATGTAATATATTGAGACCTTTATCTGCAATCTTCTACAGTAACAATAGTAATAACCTTCAGAGTTGACAGTTGGGATGAATGCAAACAAATGACAAGCTTCTTCCAACTACATCTAACATTTGTGACCACATGAGAATGAATTGGATGAATGCATGTATACGTTTCAATGTTTGTAGTTCAAAGTAACCATTTAAATTAACATTTTTAATTTGAATCGGCTTGATGCCGTTTAGAAATGAATTCCATTGACTCAGAATTGTTCAGCAACGGCCTCCATACATTTGACCTGATTTGTTTCACCCGAATGGTCTGGGCGCCCGTGAAAGGTAGCTAGAGCCAGTGCTCTATAAAGCTCTCATGCAAAATGGAACGACAATAGCAGTACAGGAGAGCTAGTGTGACACTAGTTTTCTTTACGTCTGCTTACTGGTTCTAGAATTGAAAACTACATTGGAATTGGTGCTCTGCGTGTATAACTTTGTGGTCCCAGAGGTGCTGGTTTAGAATAAGTGCCCATGGCTTCTGTCCAGCCCTTCAGTTCTGTAGGATGAAATATTGCTGAGAGCAAGAAGCTCCAGTTGTTGACTAACATCTAATTATTTTCTCAAAGCAATCTGAGGTGACTCCCAAGTGTCCAACTAGAAACAAATTAATATATCCAAACTCTTGGTGCACAAAGAGAGAAAATCAACCTATTGATCCCCATCTGCGCCCATGAGAGCATGACATTGTACAGGGGTATCCAGAAGATTCAAATGTGCTTTTAGTTGCATACTAGTGTTGTCATCAAATACAGAAAAACATTGCATAACATTATGGATCGGACACGTTGTCATCCGATTTTAGTCAGCCTTCTGAAACCACAATGACCCAGGGGAAGATATAATGTAACTTTCATTGTTCATGAAACATCTGATGTTTTGCCAAATAGAGGTTGCATGCACAGCATTCTCATTCATGAGCAACCTTTTGAGGGCTCACCTACTTATTATTAAGGCTTTTACTGTGTTTGTAAAAGTGTGTTCTGTTCTTAAAATGAAACGAGCAACTTTTTTCATGCTGAATGTGCAAAAAAGTGATCTTTCATAAAGATTTTAGTGAAAAGTAAACCTGTTTTGAATAGTTTCTGATTTAAGACCGGCTGTTTTGGGCCCTCGTTCACCCCATTTCCTTCTTGAATAGGTACAGAGAAAGTACGGCAAGCTCAGAATTGTAAGCACCTTTACATTGTAAATCCGGACTGGCTTTGGAGTTGTATGGAGCGATGGGAAAAAGTAGAAGAACAACTGTTTCCTTTGAAGGAAGATTACATAAAGTCTCAACGGTATGTTCAAACGCAGAGTCACGTTTAACTGTCTGTATGACCGAATGTATATAAAATAAAACAAAATCTCTAGAAAAGGAGCGCAAGACTACATAACATATGTAGGTTGCACTAGACACAAATGGTTAATTGCAATGTGACACAAATCTAACACTACACAATAGAAACCAGAATGAAAGCTCATCTGTTTAGAGCGCTGAGGGTCTGTGTGGCATGGCGTGTCCTCCCAGAAACTAACACCGCTTGCTGCACAGCTATGGATCGTCACTCAGGAAACACTCGTACCCTACTCATTTCGCCACACTCCGTTGCTTCGTCATAAGGTTGTGTATATAATGTGAATTATGTCACACCAGAAAGTATCAATTATCTAGATGAGACTCCTACACATGTCAGTGGAATTAGTTCACTTTGGTCCTAGAAGGGATAGACCCTTTAAGGGTTACAGCATGCCTGTTGTTGAAGATGTAACTCCTTTTTTGCACAGTATAGGGGAAGGTGCAAACCATTTCTTCAGTGCTAATTTTTGTGCCATGTACAAGCCATTATAGACTGTCATTTTGTAACATGGAATTAAGTTCAGGATGGCTGAAGTCGTTATTGGCGTGTCAAGTGTATGACGAGGTTACATTTCAAGTCCTAAAAGGCAATTTATTCATGAATCCATAGACTTCTGCTCCCCTCCCCCCATTCGATCAAGCAAACGTTACAGAACTATTGGTCACTTCGAGTTCTATAAAATGTATTGTGGACAAACTCCTAAGGGGTTTTGTAAGCATTTTATTTTTACCATTTATGTATTATGATCTTTTTATACAGTTCAAAAATGAACAATACGTTAAAGAAATTGCAACAGCAGCCACATTCCAGTTCTGATTTCTAAAGCTGATGGGTTTTTTTTCTTTTACCTACAGAACAATTAGCCCCACCACCTTTCTTGATGTACACAGCGGTTTTCAAACGCCACTTTTCCACCCTACCCCTATCCACCCGAAGCCTCAACCCGGTCCTGAAGTCCGTCTCTACGACCCGGTTACTGGGAAACTTATCCGGAAGGGATCACAAGGTGCCAGCCAGTCGCCATATATTCAGGCACCTTCTCCACCTCTGACTTTACCTGTCCATGGAGAGCACTCGTCCTTCAGGTACATGAATCGCTAATCTGGGACTCCTACTTATTATGCTGTTTAGTGTGTGTGTGTGTATGCACCTCCTAAAAATGTCTTACACGTGATTCTCATGTAATGTATGTGTTCTGCAGAGTTATGTCGAACATTACAGGGCAAAAAATTGGCAGGATGTCAATTACTCAGGTTGTTGTTCTTATTATTATTTTTTTTTTTTTATTATTACTTGAGGAATCAGATTAAAAGAGCAATTAGTGCTCTCCAACTTGTATTTTCCCTTGTGTATACTATAGCTCAAAAAGCAGGATTGCAAGACAAATATTGTGAATCCCTAGTATAACCAGTGCTTATGGTTTTCTAGCACAGTTGTGGACCACTAGAAGCAACCCTCCTCACACGCGCCCCCCCCCCTTTTTTTTTTTTAAATAAAAAGTTAATGTAAAAACATGACGTATAATGTTTTTGTCAGCTGTTTGCGCTGTCATTTTGGGTACAGTTTGATGGTTTCTTGTATCCACCTTCATCTATTTCAGCCGCAATATAAATATTGGGTGGCTTCCTAGACCATTAATTCCCTCCCAGTTGACCCTGCAATGATTTACAAGCTCTTGTTTGCTTTTCTCTAGGTTTCGGGCTATCTTATAGGTCTAACATAGAATGATTTGCAGATCTCCTCACTTAAAGTAGTTGCATTAGATTTCAACACAACCTCAGGAAAAGACCAGTTTTGTTGATGAAGCGCCTTGTAGTCTCCACGGAAAACACGAAGTTTTTCTTCTTCTTTCTGTTGCCTGGAGTGAAGAATATACCGCCTACTGTCCCATGTAAACACTCCACTACAGTCTCAAGGCCATTTTTACATGAAAATGATAAAAATAACAAATGGCAGGGGGAAAAAAATGGAGGCTGGTAATCTGCTTTATTGGGTATCGCACTGATCTCATGTTTTAATAGCGGTTATTTTCAGGTGGAGCTGCACCTTTTGCGAGTGCAATACTTGTTGCATAAATACATTTATATAATGTTGCTCTTCTATTGCCTTTTTCTATTTGAAAAATATACATCTAGTTTTCTTGTTTGTAACCTACCTTTTTTGTACACAACTGCAATAAAAGTTTAGCTCCTGCGCCTTGTGCCCTCAGTGTTTGTTGTCTGAGTCGCAGTGATCGGGGTGCTCGCCCGGTGTTCTTGCTTTCCAGGCCGCTCTTCTGTGGCATTTGTCTTGGTCGTGACTCCTAAAACAATGCTACCCCTTCCCAAATTTCCTTACTCACATTACATCACTCTTGCAGTTTTTTTTAAATGTATTTATTATATTATATACCTCAGGATTATACTTGTCCTAATCAGCATTAACAGCATCCATTCTAAGGATTGTCTTTTATAAATAAGCAAAATTGTTTTCTGTGCGCTTATTGAAAGCTCTTGACACTTGTGATCCCTATTGGCTACTATATAAAACTCCCACTTAAAGAGGCAGTCCAAGCGGCACTTAATATATACAGCATTTGATTACTTTTATTGAAAACTAATTACCTAAGCTGCTGATCGATCACAAGAGAGCAACTCGATCAGCAAAGATTCTACATCCCAGGGTTCACTTAATTGCTGCCTTTCATCTTCAAACACGCCTTCAATCAGTGTAACTCAGCAGCTACAATGTATTCTTGTATTACTAAGGTAACATCTGTTACAGTTTACAGCACAAACTACTGGGAATATTAGCAACAAATAATCACAAACCGGAAAGAGTAAGGCCGTGCCTATAGTGCGTCGATGGCGACACGGCGGGTGACGTCACCCGGCGGGGTTGCAGGATTCCGGCAATTTGATTTGTTCAAGGGCCGTCATGTGACGCGACAGCCCTTGAAAAATCAAATTTTGCCAGTTTCCGCGACAGCGACGTTGCTTTGTCGGCGGCGGCGGCGGCAATGTATTTGTTTTCGGGCGACGCCGCCGGCACTATAAGCACGGCCTTACAAAGATCTTGCACTGCTGGGGAGTTGTGCTAAAACCTGCTATAGAAATCAAAGGATGCTCAGTATATTAACTCATTAAAAATGGCATTAAGAGTTACGTGTGTGTGTGTGTGTGTGTGTGTGTGTGTGTGTGTGTGTGTGTGTGTGTGTGTGTCCTTTTTAAAATGCTAATGGCTTGTTCACACAAACCCACATGGATCATTTGTATGGCATTGATATTCTGCTCTGACTGCCCCAATGTAAAATAATGCTAAACATCCTTAATCTGTCTGCTTCAGTAAAAGTACAGAAAGTAGCTGCCAAACGAAATACAATGTCGTGTAATTGATTCCCATATCTGAAGATTTACCTGTTAAATGGTGGTGAGTGATCCAGGGAGTAGGTGATCGAAGGGCACTTCATTCCATTCATTATTTTGGGTCGTTTAATAAGGTGTGCAATAGCCTTCTGTAGGACCCTGTTTGACATAATATTGCTGCTTATTTACTTGCATTCAGCTGCATTCTATGCCGAGTTTGGTTCCACAAAGCACTTGGATTTGCCGAAGACCTGAAGGGGCACAAGCAGTAAAGCAGAAGCACCCAAGTAATACATCTCATTTGTACGTGTGCCTGCCCCGCATCATGGGCACAGCACCACTGCATCGCTTTAACCTTTGTAGTAATAAGGGAATAGCAGCAAGCATCTAAAGGTAGACACCCTGCTCAGCTTATTAAGATAATTGAATAAGCGTATTTGGGTTACTCTTGAAACGTAAGCTGCTGTTGTGACAACTATCTCATGGAGGAGCAATGTATAATGTGTAGAACACTACAATGGTGCCTTCTCGGTGGTGAAAGGGTAATTATAGCTTTACTTCATGCTCTAATAGCAATCTATTATTTGGCAATAAAGTTAAGGTAACTGTATTTGAAGAAGCTGGTTATGGCTGTCAAACCACAAACTCCAGTGTGAGCGGAAAATTCAGAGGGGACTAGGTGGTAAATTACCATGTGATTGACATTCTGTATGAAATACAAGGGCAAATGCCTGGTGCCAGCAGGACAAGCTGACACACTTTCATTTTATACAAGGTTATATAATTTATAGGGATCTGGTGTTCGTTTTTACACTTTTTGCTGTGGAATTATTTTCACTTACAATGCGTAGAAATATTAACTGAATAAGAGACTTTTTGCGTTTTGTTATATACGTAACATTTAATTTTGAACATTTTTAAGATTTAAAAAAATAAGTTGGGAAATTATATTTTTGGAACTTGCCTATTTTAATGTAACCATTTTGGTTTTGAGGTGGTGATGAGCAGAATGATTTATCTTCACTAACAGGCTTGTGGGGGTGGAGGGGTTATTCGTTAGACAACAGTAGTGCCAATCCTTGCTCCTGAGGAGGAAAGTCCGTGCGATTGTGTTCAGATCGGCAATATCCCAGTTTAATGAAGAACCCCCATAATTGTTAAAAATGATTTCAGTATGGCATTGCCCCAGACATCTGGTCTGGATTCACCTATGTTTGCTACCCCATCACTATACCGTACTTGGTAAAATCAACAAGCAATGCATTAAAAACTAGACATCAGAAATCACATTTGCAATTTTTTGTGCTTTCATTAACTCATTTAAAAGTTTATAAAAATGAAATTCTATTCTCTGAAGTTTCAGCGTGTGGCTATGTAGGTTCCTATTCAGTGTGCTGTTTAGTTACTTAAATGTGCTGGAGAAGAATTTAACATCCTTTTTATATAAATGGCACTAACATCCCCCGCTCGGCCCTGGCGTCAAATGACGTTACGTGACCATGACAACACGTCACTGGAAGGCAAGTGTGTTTATAGAGGCCTTGCGCGGCCCCCCGGCATTTAATTTAAATGCCTGGGGGGCAGAGTGCAGGACCTCTAACTGCTGCACCCCCCAGTTTGTGCACCCCTGCTGTAGTGCTCACTGGCCAAAAAGTCATACTGGTGCTACATTACATAAGCTGCATTATAGGAGGGGACAAAAGGGAATTGAAGCTGCATAGGAGGGCATTTTCCAAAATATTGAAAGCATACAGAGAGGTGCCTTCTTTTGACACTGGGGGATATCAGCCTTTATATACTTGGTCCAGTGAGTCAATCTGAAATCCCAGAATGATGGGGTGTCTGCTACTCCCATGTCTTATTAAAGCTGCAGTTCAGGCTTTAAAAAAAAAAATATATATAGTTTTTTTTTTTTTACTTCAATAGTTTCATGTGGGCAATCTCTACTTACCTAAAGAACTGCATAGCTGCTGGTCAATTCGTTCTCCGTCTATTGATCAGCAACGTTTGGCGACATCTTTAAATATGGGGAATGTATTTCCTCTGTTTCTGTCACTCAGTGGAAGCTCATGAATATTCATGAGCACTCCTGCACTGACATGTGCAAGGGTGAGGGCAGGGCTCACAAAGGGGTGTGCCAGGGCTTGTGACAGGACATGAAGGGGCAGTGCCTTAGCAAATGGTTGTTAAAATAGAATACAAGAAAATTGGTCTTTCAAAGTTGTTGTTTTTTAAAACAGAAAATGCTAAAAGTATTTTTTCTTACTTCAGAACTGATTTATTAAAAAAAAAACACATGCAGGATATTGCCTGAACTGCAGCTTTAATCTTTATGGCGGCAACTGTGGAGATGGAGCCAACATTAGGGAGGTTTCTCGGGACCTGTGTATTTTGGACTTATTCCAACCTGACGTTGAAATGGAGAGGGTTCTCTCTTTCAATCTTGGCTTGGTTCTTGCCACAAAATCCTTTGGGGTTTGTAACTTTTCTGTAATATGTGGGGAAGGAACATTAAACCATATAATTATGATCTACAGATTCTGTAAAAAAGTGCGTGTGGTCCATGTATTGAAAAATACAACCGAAGACCACAAGGATAGGTTCTCGCGGGGTCAAAAAGGTGTTGAAAGCTCAACATTTTAGGTCCCAATTGGGCCTTTTTCAAGATATGTATATTATCAAAATAAAGTTGAAATGGGCATTCACAGGTACAGTACTTTTTATTCCCTCTAACGTTTCAGGGAGGTTCTGGAACAGGACTGAAATGTTGTGTTCAATTAAAAATACTTTGTCATTCCAAGGACACGTTGGTGCATATGTAAACTTTTATTTTGATTTAAGAATTGATAATCTGTGCACCCAGGCAGGTGGATTAAAAGCTGACAGGGATAACAAATAAAACCACAGAAGCAAAGATAAGGAATTGCTCCTCTAAGGATTTTTGTTTTAGAGTTGCTTAATGAATTACCCCCCTGAGTCTTATATACTCTTCTATATAAACATGGACTGTTAAGGAAACAACTTCTCAATTATTGACCTTTTTAGATAGTGTCTGAGCATTATTCAAGCTGTTCCTTTAAAGAAGATGAGCGCGTAGCATGTCTATCACTGTAATCGGACAGCAAGGAAACCTTTTGGTTTCTGTTGTCAGTAAAGCTTTACTGGAACCTCCAGCATAATGGTCCCCTCGGTAACCTAGCAGTATTCCATTCTAAATTTGTCTGCTTATGAGTTAAATCTTTGTGGGTAGAAATGTGGATCCAGCCTTATGAACAAGACACACCCACCATAAGTAAGTCTCATTTATTTATCTTGTTTTTATAATATGAATGTTTTTTTCCAAGTAACCCCCTTTTCCTTTATATTATGTTATGATGCTGATGTTTGCCAATTTGTGAAAGCAATTTTAATTTCTTCAGCTGGCTCTTCTCACTGCATCTCCCAACATTAATACACAATATTTTTTAGGTAATCATGAACCTAGAAGGCCCAATTAAATGTGTGCTGTATAATTATACACCCTCGATTGGGATGAGGACAGTTATGATTTACACATGATCAATTTAGTTACACACAGCCTTACCCTACCCAGCAACACTGCTTATAGTATCTGTACTCTGCTAATGCACCCTCGGGTGTACTAGCCCTTCAGGACGGACCAATTGACCCTTAAGTGTGTGTGTCTATAAACAAGTCTTGGTGGTCATTTGAATTTAGCTACTCCCTGTTTGTGTGAAGTCACTGTCCATTTAATGGAATCCACCATGGCAAAGGACCCTACCCGCTTTTCTACCTGCTCTGTAACAGAGAGGGAGTAGTAGGTGGTGTAAAATGCTTGATGAAAAAGATCAACTTCTGTCAATCAACTCCCAATTTTAAAATAAAATATTTATTTCCAAACTCCAGTGACATGTTTTCTTAAGAATGATCTAGGGGGCTTCTAAATCGCACACATTATGGTCCAGGAATCCCTCAATTCAGCTGAGCCCCTGTTCTCCCAACGTGACCAGGAGAATTGAATGGACATTGAATAATGGCTGTTATCACACTTTCTAGTTCCCTGTTTTTTGAGTGGATGTGCTCCCTGTTATGCCAAGATTTCCGAAAACGGAGCATTTCCACCTATTTATATCTTAACAAAACAGGAAAAAAGTAATATTTTTTTTTTTTTTTTACATTTTGCAGTTTTGTGTAATTATCCAGTAGCTTTTCATTTTGGTGCAAATTAGGTTTTTACAATTTAATTTTTAATTGTTGTAGCCTTTATACAGTATTTGTATTGCAATGTGTCATACAGATATGAAACCAGATATTGAGCTTCTGTAGATCAGAAAAGCTCAGCCAGGGCTTTAATCACAGAATAGATGTGCTGAGAACAACTTTATAAATAATTAATGTATAACTCCAGGTCAATGTGTACATTTTTTTTTATAATGGTTTGTAAATTGATTCCCTGTGGTATCGCCTTATACTGTGGGATTCTCTTCTCAATTGTAGTTTCTTTTGGAAGGGAATAATGGCTGTTCAGATATGTTACATTCAAATAGCTGAAGAAATACATCTGCATGCTCGATTTTGAGACACAATATATTGGGAAACAAGTAATGAATACCTTCCTCCAGCTCATGATGAAGAGGTCCTATTTATAATCCATGTAGTAAACTATCCGTTGGTGGCAACGCCACAAAGAGCACCTTGCTCAATGTTATGTAAACCGTGGGTTTGATTGATTTCACCTCTGGAAACCTTTGTCATTTGACAGAGTTGTTCAGCCACATCAAGAGCAACTGTTTGACGATGAGGAGCTGCCCACAGCCAGTCCGGACGAAGAGCAATCCGGCCCATCCCGGAGAAAACGTCAGCCGAGTATGTCTGAGA
>NC_134484.1:170774244-170844527 GCF_040206685.1 Ascaphus truei
CCGCCTCTATTTGCTCTACCTCCCCTGACCGCGCTCTCACCCCAGCTTGATTTAGATTATAAAAGAACCTAAGAAAAACACATCAATGCCTAACAATCGTGGAATACAAACATATAATATTTTCGTGTTGGCAGGTACCTAATAAGGATTGGCTTCCCGGCTAGGAATATAAAAACCGGATTCACATTTTCTTTAAGTGTTCAATGTCTTTTATCATTAAAATTTTCATGCAGTAATTTGCTCGCCACTCCCCCCCCCACCCCCCCCTGCATGTGGCATCAAGAAAAAATCAATAAATTGGCCGATTGGTTCACATAAACACCCAATCCCAGGTACAATTGGTCTGCCTGGTGTGGTTTGGGTTTTGGGGGATTCGGCAATCAAAAATAACGCTACCTGTCCTGAGAAACCACATCTAAGAGCATAATCTTTAATTGGATCAATTTCTTGTTTACGGTCCGTGTTGGATTAGTATGTAATTTCTTATAATTAACGTTGAATAATTGTGAATATGGTTCTTTCAAATACGTACATATATCTATAAGCCAAATAATAATGTCCTCATTTATCTAATTTAATTTTACTTGCCCAAAATTGATTTACAAACTTAGACTGTACTACTGAAGAACATAAAGAGCTTTAAAAATATCATGCTTGACCCTTATTAGGGACTCTTCCTACCTGTTCTAATCTTGAGTAAACGAAAAACAATATTGAGCAATGTTAGCGTTGGTTTAAGCCAGGGCTGCACAACACGCGGCCCGCGGGCCGCATGCGGCCCGCCTGGCCTCTCTGTGTGGCCCTCGATGAGATTTAAAAAAAAAAAAAAAAAACTCTGAAAAAAAAAAAACTTAGAAAAAAAAAACTTTGAAAAAAAAAATGGCGGCGATTCCCCGCGGTCCCGGCGCGCATGCGCAGGGCCCGCTCCTTGCTCCCTCTCCCTCCCCCCAACCCCCCCGCCCCCCGCTCGCAACGGGATGGAGGGGGAAGTCACAGCCAGCTGAGCTCTTCTGCGGCTGCCCCCCCCCCCTCCCTGATCCGAACGTGGATATGTGCAGGGGGGGTGAGGTGAGGTGCAGGGGGGTGAGGTGCAGGGGGGTGAGGTGCAGGGGGGTGAGGTGCAGGGGGGTGAGGTGCAGGGGGGTGAGGTGCAGGGGGGTGAGGTGCAGGGGGTGAGGTGCAGGGGATGTGATGTGCAGGAGGGGGGGATGTGATGTGCAGGAGGGGGGGGGGGTGATGTGCAGGAGGGGGGGGGGGTGATGTGCAGGAGGGGGGGGGGTGATGTGCAGATGGGGGGGGTGATTGGAGGTGCAGGGGTGATTGGAGGTGCAGGGGGTGATTGGAGGTGCAGGGGAGTGAGGTGCAGGGGATGTGATGTGCAGGATGGGGGGGGGGGTGATGTGCAGGAGGGGTGATGTGAGGTGCAGGGGGTGAGGTGCAGGGGATGTGATGTGCAGGAGGGGTGATGTGAGGTGCAGGGTGTGAGGTGCAGGGGTGATTGGAGGTGCAGGGGGGTGAGGTGCAGGGGATGTGATGTGCAGGAGGGGGGGGGGTGATGTGCAGGAGGGGTGATGTGAGGTGCAAGGGTGATTGGAGGTGCAGGGGTGATTGGAGGTGCAGGGGGGTGATTGGAGGTGCAGGGGGTGATGTGAGGTGCAGGGGGTGAGGTGCAGGGGTGATTGGAGGTGCAGGGGTGATTGGAGGTGCAGGGGGGTGATTGGGGGTGATTGGAGGTGCAGGGGGGTGATTGGGGGTGATTGGAGGTGCAGGGGGGTGATTGGAGGTGCAGGGGATGTGATGTGCAGGAGGGGGGGTGATTTGAGGTGCAGGGGTGATGTGAGGTGCAGGGGGGGGAGAGTGGTGTGAGGTGCAGGGGGGGGGAGAGTGGTGTGAGGTGCAGGGGGGGAGAGTGGTGTGAGGTGCAGGGGGGGGGGGAGAGTGGTGTGAGGTGCAGGGGGGGGAGAGTGGTGTGAGGTGCAGGGGGGGGAGAGTGGTGTGAGGTGCAAGGGGGTAGAGTGGTGTGAGGTGCAGGGGGGGGAGTGGTGTGAGGTGCAGGGGGGGAGTGGTGTGAGGTGCAGGGGGGGAGAGTGGTGTGAGGTGCAGGGGGGGGGAAGAGTGGTGTGAGGTGCAGGGGGGGAGAGTGGTGTGAGGTGCAGGAGGGTGGGATGTGTGTGGTGTGCAGGGGGAGATGGGGGTATGAGAGATAGATGGGGAGTATCGCAAAGGTTGATAGTGAGGGGTTCTGGGGGAGATATGAGGATGATGATGAGGGATGCTGGAGGAGATATATGATGATGATGATGATGATGATGATGATTTTACCCGTGCGGCCCAATTTTTTTTTTCCTTGGAGCAGTTCGGCCCTTCTCGCTTTACGAGTTGTGCAGGCCTGGTTTAAGCTGTACATTCACGCCTGTGTTCAGCTGTAATTGGATGTTGTTTGTAAGGTCCTGTCAGCTTTTGCAGACATTAAAGTATACATATACTTGCAATTATTACAAGATCTAGTAGATAAAGTACATAAACCAACGTAACTTACTAAAAGTAACCTCTGCAGTAGATGGAAATTAAAATAAAGCTATAAGTGGTAATTGCACTTTACTATCTGTTCATTTACAACATACAACTCTCAGCCCTCCTCCTAGGCAATGTTAGACAGTTATATCAGAAAATAATTTTTCATAAACACTTCAATTGTGACTTGACTGTCATAAACTGATGTAAATGTCAAGCCTAGCTCATTAAAGCATGTTGAACATACATTTGTATTTCATTTGGCAACATGGCACAGTATAGCAGAGTTTAATATTTATATAATTAGTGTTTGAAAACTTTTTTTTTTTTATTGATATACAAATGAGGGAATTTTTGTTAGTGTGCTTAATTTCAGTATTGTTACCCTAATTAAGAGAATCATTCATTGAGAATTTTAATGTAATCAATTATGTTAATTTGGGAAACGTGTGTGTGTGTGTGTGTGTGTGTGTGTGTGTGTGTGTGTGTGTGTGTGTGTGTGTGTGTGTGTGTGTGTGTGTGTGTGTGTGTGTGTGTGTGTGTGTGTGTGTGTGTGTGTGTGTGTGTGTGTGTGTGTGTGTGTGTCAATGTACATTGGGCGAAGCACAGTTTTTGTATCTTCCACACAAATTGTCTTGCAATTTATTAGTGGACTAAACATTGAAATGTGTTTAAAATGTTAAAACCAGAAATACAATTCACCTGGCATTATGAAGGATACTTGTGAGTGCACAATTTACATTGAGAAAAGTAATGACACCCCCCTCTTATGTCTCACAGACACCCCCTTTTCCTGTAGAGAGGGAACTTCAGACATTGTAGTAATGCTTTATGCCTATTTTCTCATTCGAGAATTGGCAAGCAGCTCAACCTAACAGGAGGGGCCAAACACCTAAAGAGAGAAACAATTTGGCAAAACCGAATTAGATGAGCTCAGACCTATCCTTAAAACAGAATGCATCAGCAACACACTATCACTTTAAATACATTATGGAGTATGCTGCTAAGAAAAGGGAATTGGCCATCCATTTATGGAAAACCAATACAAAAACTATGCTCTCCTCCCAATAACTTACAATTTATTAGTGAAGTCCTACATTTTGCTCTGGAGCCGTTTAACAAAGGACTCATGTAGTTGCATCTTACACTCTTTTTTCATAAATGTGCATTGTATACTGCAGACTATACAGCTATGTGACTGTCTTGTAAAATTCCTTGTACTGTTGAGTGAAGAAGTGTGACTTTTGTGTTCAAGTTTCGAAGGCATAAGAATAAGATGTAGACCACAGGCTTATGGTTAGTTTATTTCCTCTTTGTGAAGCTTACAGGTTTTTTTTCTGTTTTGTATAATTAAAAGTATACAATAAAAAAACAGACAAAGATGCCCAAAGCTACTTCCAATGTGACAAAAATACACAGTGCAATAATTATATATTCTCTTGAAAAAGGGTCATTTAGTTTAACCCTTTGGCCAGCGCGTCTTAAGCCTGCTGCCACTTTCAAGGCATGACCGTAGCAGGTCCCAACACTCCCTGGGTTAAAATTCTTATTAACCTGTATAATCACAGGAAGAAAGATCACATTGGATCTGTCATAACCTGGCAACAATGAAACTGACCTGCCAACTTGGAAAGTGGGGAGGGGCAAGCTAAAACCTTGGGTGGGAGGGGCCACTACTACCATATTATGTGGTAATGTTAGGGGTTTCTCAGAGCTTGTTGGTATCTGTGTGTTTATTAACTGTGTGCAGCTAGTCTCGGCTGCTTTTGGGAGGGTAGTGGCCCCTCCCACCCAAGGTTTAAGCTTGCCCCTCCCCACTTTCCAAGTTGGCAGGTCAGTTTCATTTTTGCCAGGTTATGACAGATCCAATGTGATCATTCTTCCTGTAATTATACGGGTTAATAAGAATTTTAACCCAGAGAGTGTTAGGACCTGCTACGGTCATGCCTTGAAAGTGGCAGCAGGCTTAAGACGTGCTGGCCAAAGGGTTAAACTAAATGACCCTTTTTCAAGAGAATAAGTAGGTATTGCACTGTGTACTTGAACTAAAAATAAATGTGCATTTTTCTCTTTCGTCTTAAACAGAAACGCTCTTCTCTTTAAACTACCTTCTATGTCTCTAGGGTGAAAAAATAATCGGATAACATGCATAAAAATGGTGATTTCATTTAACTTTTTATTTTCCATCAAGAATGACATTATTTGCAAGCCATGTTTGGCTACTGAAAGGGCAATGAAAAATGTCACTAATGGGTTATTTGCTTTTAGTTTAACTCTTCTTGAATACAGGAACAATGCATATGAGAGAGAATCTGACACCGTCACAGATATGTACACCGTTATCAGAGTTGTCTAAGGAGTGTTTTTTGATCATAAAATGCTAATTTGATTTTAGAAATGCGGCTTAAGCTCTTACTAGTAATGTCAATACCACGTAAGGTTTTCTATTGAAGATCTAACAAACGCCCTCCGTTCATACATTATTGAAATTTCACCATTTTAAATAGTTCAAATAGCCATGTATTCTGTGTTCTTTTTGCATAACATTTTTAAAGAAGCAAAACTTTTGCCATGAATTAGTTATGCCGCTAATTTTAAATCTACTTGCAGTTTTAAGTATTGTGACCCAGGAGATGATGAAACAGGAAAAAATGCATTTCAACAAGCAGATAAAACTTTTTCCAGATGACTTTTGTTGCTGAAAATGGGGCAGTTATTTTTAGCATGAGCACAGTTTCTTTTTCCACCAGTTATTGGGTATGTCTTTATATAGCGCCAAAAGTGTACTCGGGGCTTCACAAAGAATACAGTACAGGGAATTATAATCGTACAATAAGTGCAGCAAAATCAGTCAATAGAAAAGGAAGTCCCTGCCCCGAAGAGCTTACAATCTAAAATGTTTGGGAAACTTGAGACAGCAGGTGAGGGAATAAGTGCAGTAGATGGCTGTGCTTGGCCACAATGGGTGGTAGGAGTGACAGTGTGGGACAATAGCCATGAGTGCAGGCTATTGGGATGCTTGAGTTGGGTGGCGAGTTTTAAGGTTAGTCAGTATTAAATGAGGTTAACACCTTTTTCAGGGAAAGATGTCAGGGAGGCGTGGGTGAGATCAGATGTGTAAGTCTGGCTTCACGCTTAGAGGATATCCCCAGCAGCAGGAAGGAGTAGATAGAGGGTGTGAATAGAGGATTTGGGTGGGTGTTTATAACCTTTATTCAAATTTTCATAAGTTACTGTATATTTTCGATTGTACTCTGAAGTTGTGCCTTTTTGGTTATTGGTTACAAAGACAATACAGCAAAGTATGTTGCTGTTCCAGTGTCTTATTTCTTAAGCTGTATACTTTTATTTATTACTCCTGATGTCCTAGTACCCCATTGTAAAGCTTTTGCCCTATTCCAAGTCAGCTTATGGGCACCCTGTGATCTGAGAGTATAACGGTGCTCGTCTCCAGGAAGTCGGGAAGTGGTCTCACAGGGCTACGGTAGGGGTATATTGAAAAACCAGAGCCAGGGGTCAGTCCTGTGTATAGTAATCGTAGTTGGGATCATGCAGAGGATCAAGGCACGCGGCAAGGTCGAGGTCGGCAACACGGAATCCACAGACAGGAGATGCAAGGTAACATGGCTGGAACTGCCGACAAGCCAGAACCTTTTCTTGGCATCTTCCTGTAATAAGTGCAGCCTTAATTAGGTGGCTGCTGCTGGAGAACAAGGACTGGAGGGTGAGGGACAAGGAGAACACACACAACACCCTCCCTCCCCCCCCCCCCCCCACCGCACTGCATGGGGCTCTCACTTCTCTGGTGGAGATCGCGCATGGGGCTCTCACTTCTCATGGGGTGCCGGGATCCCTCGCGACACAGGCCTGTAGATCACACAGCCGCCCCCTCTCTCCCCTGCTTCAG
Source organism: Ascaphus truei (assembly GCF_040206685.1). NCBI lineage: Eukaryota > Metazoa > Chordata > Amphibia > Anura > Ascaphidae > Ascaphus > Ascaphus truei. The sequence continues at coordinate 170,780,666 of NC_134484.1, forward strand.
TCGCGGCCTCCCCGCCAACACACACACTATCGCGGTGACCATTTTTTCCGCAATCCCGGTTATAACGCGGTCTCATTATGTGGCCCCCCGAGCACCGCGGTATAAAAAGGTCCAGCTGTATTTTGCTTCAATTGTTTTAAGTTAAGTAAAAGTAGTGAGTTAAAATAAGACCCTAAAATACACGTTCTCTACTCAGAGAGAGAGAAACTTTGCAGTTCATTAACTTCTATTCACTTGTATGAAAGCCATTAACTGTGCATTGCCTCACTTCTCGCTAGAAGGCGCCTATGGGTATAACAACCTACATGTCTGTACACTAGGATTCACATTCTCTGAAGTAGTAGTGTAAACATCTTAACATTGGCTTCATTACCTGCTGTTTGGTATAGTTTGTGGGTAATGTATCATTGCAAAATTGGCACAAATGGTCATTTCTATTTTGCCAACTTTGTGTCATTATATCCAGCTCTTTGCTCCTGATAAGTCCGATAGCGATATAGAAATACAATGGAAGGAATTAAAGAAGCGTTATGAGGAATATCAAATTCGGCATCTGGCACATGATCTCTGATTAGCGTAAAATATGTTGACGAAGTCTGAAGTGGCGTAAACTTTTGATGCAAACACAGAATCAGAATAATGTAACAAACTTTTCAATGCACACTCCATATTTGTAAACATTTAACTTTACTTTTTATTATTTTAAGTTTGAAAAACATTTTAAATAGCTGGGGTTGGGGTGTACAGGCAGTCCTCGGTTATCCGACACAATGCGTTACTCAAAATGGCGTTGGATAGCGAAACGTTGTAAAGCGAAACACGTTTTCCCATAGCAACACTGTTTAAATGAAAGGTTCCGTTCCTGAAGGCATTTTTAACACTAAAATACACCAAATATTTTACGCAGGCAATAAGATATGCAGCACTCACAAATGATATAGTGTATATACTGTATTATATATATATATAATATAACATAATAAATAATATATAGTATAATATAATATTATATAGTATAATATTATATATATGCTCTTACGACGCTTTGCAAGTTGTGTATGTGTATGTGTGATATATATACACACACACATACACATAAACAACGTTGCAAAGCGTCGTAAGAGCGTTGGATAAGCCGTTTTGGCGTTGTAAAAAGGAACATAGGTATGCATTGCATAGCGTTGGATAAGCCATTCGTTGTAAAGCGAAGCGTTGTAAAACGAGGACTGCCTGTAATCAGTTGAAAGCTTTCTGGCTTTTTTTTTTTTTTGTTTGGTCATTGGTAACTCTGCTGAGTGACAGAAATACATGGATTCCATAATTGTCTAGCTTTGTATAGCATAAACTGCAGAATTGTATTCTTAGGCAAGTAATTGTTCATAGTGTGAAAGGAAAAAAAAAAAAAACCGCAACCATAATTTTAGTGCAATTAGCTTTTAGTATTTTAATGACATTTTTCACTTGTGTCACTTAGAAAAAGTGGTTTTGCCCTATGATTTATAGGCACTTTTGCATGCCTGGCTTGACAGTTCATCTCTGTGCTCCTACACAAAGAGAAAACAGTAGGTGCAAGTTCTGCATAAGGTGAATAAGAGAACATTGCACCACGCATACTGTGGGTAATACGGAGTACTGCTTATGAACCCTGTTGTGGCACTTTGAGCGCCTACATTTGTACTAAACTTAAAAATATCTAAACTGAGAAACAACATGTTCCATTTTAATGCATAACCTTGTTGTTATTGAAATTCTTTTACAGTATGTATTTTATTTGTCCTTTCAAAAAAGCTCTGCTATTGTCCACCCACTGTCACATTTGGAAACAACTTGATTTTTGTTTTTAGATTTCACATTGTATGGAAATTTAGGAACCTAATGTTAATGTCTTTGTTTCCAGTAAGCTGCGATGTATACACGAATAGCACAGATCCATGGCAAAGACAGATGTGCAGGAGGCAATTCAATGTTTTCCCGTTTTTACTTTGAGCGGGCTCAATAATATAACAGCAAAATAGAAAAGGACTTTGTGTTGGTGCCATGCTGACATATATATTCCTCATTAAGGCAAAATAGTTTCAATGACCTATTAGATAAAGACTAGTGCAAAAGAACGCCGCCAATCCATGTGCAACCATTTTTAAGGTGTAGAAAATGAAAATAAATTATATTATGATTATTATGAACTCTGAGACCTGTCGTGTGTGTCCTCCTCTATAATGGTGTTCCCCTCTATAATGGTGTTCAGTTATAGGTCTTCCTATGGTCACGATCCCAGCATTGTCTCCCAGCATCTCAGTATTGGGTAGCATCGCTGCTACTTTCCGGTTTCTGGTGAATTGCTGGTCAGAACTTGAACGGAAGTTTAACTGTGAAACGCGTATGGGACTGGCTTCCCCCTCTATTGACCATTAGCATCCAAGGCAGGACATGTGTCTGAGTGCATAATATTTTTATTTTTCGCCGCTTCTGTGACCAGGTTCTACTTGATCGGAGGTGTTATTTTGCACTCTTGTCTTTATGAAAAGTAGCTTAGCCAAGGCTGTGGTCTTTGTCTCACGGCCGTGATTCAACAGACAGCTCCACAGAGCAACATCATGGGGCTTGTGTTCTCTCCCCAATATGAGTTATTTACAACATTGCATGATACAACTTGCCTAAACCCACAAGTCTCTGATATTATTCAACCTAATTTTATTGCAGTAATATCTGCTTGGGTGAAACATCTAATATATTTGTGAACCCACAGTTTATTTGTTCAGAGCACTGATACATAGCTCAGATAATTGCACTGCTGTAAAGACAAGGAACGGCTCCATTTATTAAAAAAAATAAATTAAAACATTAAATGGGCATTTCCTCCCAAATGGCACTGAATAGGGTAAGCTTTCCAGGGAAGCCAATTATTTTGATATGGTCTATATATTTTTTAGCCTGTTATGTACGACCTTTGATTTTAACAAAAGCAGATAAGTGTATGGGGTAGTCCTTACAAATATTTTTTTTTTTTTTTTTTTTTTAAATATGCCATGCCATGCAAAACAGTCTTAATTAGGCTCAACTTTGGTGCTTCTTGGATATATACTAACCTCTTCTGTTTTTTTTACTATTTGTGACTGATGTACCAGGATAAATTATTGGAAGCATTAGGTAAAATTAATCTTCTGTCATCCTGGCCCAGTTTTTCTTTTTGAAATTTACATTTTAAAAGAAGCTATTGCTTTGGACTTTGATGTCTTGAATAAGGTGGTTACATTTGTTAACCATAATGTATTCTGTATGCGGTGTATAACTTTTGTGCATAGCTCACATTTTATGAATTCCTTTCCAAATGCTTCGTAATGAAAGTGTTTCATTGTTATGGTAAACAGTTAGTTGTTCAATGAATTACCAGGACTACATCTTACGGTTTTAATTGTGAGTGAAGTAATATAGTGCAGAGCCGAAGTCTAGTGTATAACGTGTGGATATGCAACTTAAAATGTGACCTGGAACCATCTGAAGCACCGCTGTACATCGAAATTGGCGAACCTGTGAATAGCGCGCACTTCCACGTGACAATGGAAGATGTAATTGCCTGTGTTACCGATTTGTGTGTTTTTTTTTGTTTTTGTTTTTTTTTAATACTATTTTATTTATCTTTATTGCTGTAAGTAATAGTGCTAGGATATTGGTATTGGAAATTCCTATTGGTGTTTGACCCAACACCTCTGACCAATCTGTTTTTCTAAGATTATACTATTTTCATAGTTCAGGACATTTGACAAAAAGTAATGGGATTAATGGTTTTATACATATACAGGCATACCCTTAAGGACACTCACTTTAAGTACACTCGCGAGTAAGGACATATCGCCCAATAGGCAAACGCCAGCTCACGCATGCACCTGTCAGCACGTCCTGAACTGCAATACCGGCTCCCTACCTGTACCGAAGCTGTGCGCAAGCGGGGAGACTATAGAGCCTGTTACAAATGCGTTATTTACATTAGTTATGCACGTATATGACGATTGCCGTACAGTACATGCATCGATAAGTGGGGAAAGGTAGTGCTTCACTTTAAGTACATTTTGACTTTACATACATGCTCGTCCCATTGCGTACGTTAATGCGGGGTATGCCTGTATTGCTCGTGATGTGCTAGCCATAACCCTGACGGTATTTAACATTTTTATAAAATTTCTTAGTCATGTATTTAAAGGGTCTTCATTTGTATGAAGAATATGTATTCTCTGTTCCTTCTGCAGACAGAAAAAAGACAAACGTGGTCTTTAAACCTTTTTAATAGAAAATCTATACAAAAGTGCCTTATTATAAATTGTATCCTTTTTTTATTTGTTTAAAAAGTTAATATTGGATGGCCTTATACAGTACATAGTTAAATTAGGCTTTGACTGGTGATTATCTGATGTACTGATTCGTTTGATTTTGTGCTTCTGTTTAAATGATTAAGTGTCCACCATCTGAACAGAGTAACGTTTTTGCGTCCTATTCCCGTTGGCTGCTGGGATCTCAGCTTATTCAAATAGTAATCGTGAATGGAAATGTTGCAACATTTCTTAGTTTCCCTGGTCTCCAGTGGGAAAGATAAAGGCACGATATTAAACTGCAGAAAAGCCATAAAGCTAAATGTGACTTCACATCAGAAAGCGATCTTCTATTAGTGTTTTTCATCAGGAGCTCCCCGGCATCCCTAAAGGGTTCCCTGACATTTTCAGGTCATTAGACAATTGTACTAAATACAGAAGAATTTACAATGCACCTGATCTCAGGCGTGTTATTTAGAGAAGATTGGGGTTCCTTAATCAGAAAAAGTTGGAAACCACAGTTCTATTATATTGATCAATTCTGATTTGTGCATGAATGATTTACACACACGTGTGGGTGTGACCTGTCTTGCTTTCTCTGATAAATGATACTCTGTTCGTGCCTACTGTACAACTATATCGTTTTGCAACCATTAAGGAGAGCATGGATGTTTTCATGTTTCACGCTGGTTCACGTTTTCATACATTGATGTCCCACTGAGATTTTGCAAGAGTTAAGGACTCCTATTCCATTTAGGTTTGTCAGCAATGCATGTGTGTTGATTTGTATGTATTTCTAAAGAGTGGAAAGGTGCTTTGTTTTGCTGTATTTCCAAAATGTTACTTGTAATGCAACACTGCAGTGAAAACTGCTCAGCATAGTTTTGCAGAGGCAACTAGTGATGTACCAGGTACTACCCGGTATCCGGCGGCTTTTCAGCTATCCGGAAATTACCCGGACCCGGCAGCTGGAAAGTGGACCCGGCTCCAGGTAATGTCAGGGTAGTTGAAAAGTATCTCTTACCTGCTGGAAGCCCGCGCGGACATCTGAACAGGTAAGCAGAGGTGTGGAGGCGGTGGGGCAGCATCACAGTCATGTGGAGCCCGCGCGGGAGCTGCAGGACTCCATACTGCTCCCGCGCGGGCTCCACACTGACCGCTGATGCTGCCCCACCGCCCCCGCACCTCTGCTTACCTGTTCAGATGTCGCCGCGGGCTTCCTCCACCCCAGGTAAGTGAAAAACCGGGTACCCGGCCGGGTACAAGGTGCCAAATCCTCCGGGTACCCGTTACCCGGTTTAAAAAAAGGCAACGTATTTCTTTCTGATACAACTTGCATTGCAATTGTTTCATTCTGAAGTACAGGGAGATGTGACCAAGTCCACAAGATTCTTCTTTTTAAAGTATTTCATTTACTATTGCAGGATGAAAAATGGCAAATGTACACTGCCACATTTTGTATACAGTACATATGCAAATAAATTGTCTTACTTCACAAGATACTTTAACTCAAATGTAATTTATTTGTGCAGAGGACATAGACAGTTGATAACATGCTACATGATTTATTTGCATTTTGTGTTTACATACAGTATAGCGGTGTATATTTTTTATCTTGTTCAAGCTGTGGTATAGTATTGTACCGAACTGTGGTAGACTTGCCCCATCTGGGCATATGTTACGTTTTTCATTGTATGCATCTATTTTTGTTATTGTAGGATGTTGGCTTAGTTTTTATTTATAAGTGAAATCTCTGCAATAGCTGATTGGTATTACCACCCCTCTTGGCCTTTGGCAGGTTGATGACATCTTAGGAGAAGGCAGCGATGACAGTGACAGTGAAAAGAAGACTGTGAAGGTAAAGAAACCGCAAAGTACAGCACAAGAAACCCTAATGAGAAATCAAGAACCAAGGACAGAGTCTTCATCAAGTGAAAGTTTGTCAGGCAACACACCCAGGTAAGACTTCTACAAATATATGGATATAGATTTCAGAACGGTTTGTTCTTTGCAGTCATTTTATTTTTGTAGTACGAACCATATATATAGTTCTTAACAGAAAAATGCAAGACTCCTCCTACATCCACTGAGATTACACCAGGCACAACATGGGATTGTATGTAGAGATAAAGTCACTTTTGTACATTTATTTATTTTTGCTTTCAGCTTAATTGCTGAAACATTGGAATCTTTAGAGATGGCCAAGTGCCCCCAATGAAACCAGCATAGAATACAGTATTTGGTATTTTTCATTGTTATGGAGTTGGCCATTTGAGTTTATATTTGAAAGCTTTGCGAGTCTCAACTTGTGAAATCTGTTAAATTTAGATGATGGTACAGTACACGAAGAGTGCTTTTCTTTTATTGCGCCTTAACTACCATATACCCGGTAAAGTTACATTGGGTATATAACTTGGTGCCTTTCTGTGTTTGGATTGTTTTATATATGGTTATAGGCTAAAGATGTTATAATCCGGGCATTATTGAAATCCCTGCTCTGGTTAAAATTCCGGCATTATTCATTCAGTAAATGGGCCGAAATTTGACACCTTGCCAAGATTTTATTTCCAGCCAATCGGCTTTCCCTTGTCAGAGCAGCTCTTAGAGAGGGGAGGTGATTGGACAGGAAGCAGCAGCCAGACAGTGACTCCGTGCGTGCGTGCGTGCGTGCGTGTGTGTGTGCTCGCGATTAAATTTTTACAACTGGATAAAAAAAACTTTCTTTTGACTTTTAAACTTTGCCTCAATATATTAATAACTTCAATTGTTTTTCTATAAAGCTTCGACAAACGCCATCTTAACTGTTGCATCTGTATACGTAATACACGTGTCTGAATGAGATGACAATCTAACTTCTAGTTTTGCATGAGCAACAGATGTCTGTCCTTGGCATCAGGTGTTTGGCATGTTATTCTTGCAAATTGGATATTTCACATTTAGTAAATGTTCCCAAAGCTATTCCCCTCTGCCAGGGAAGAATTGGAACAACCATATTTCAATCTCCCCACTTGCAAACCGAAGTGTTCACCTTTAGTCCTATAAAACCAATAAAAATAGGAAACTCTCCCGGTTAAAATCTGTCAGAAAGATTGAAATAATATTCAGAAGAAAATTTTGAAGTTTGTCTGGCAAAACAGGCGACCTAGAGTTCGCAAAGATATTCTTTATAAGTCCAAATCAGAAGGAGGCTTAGCTCTTCCAAATTTACAAAACTACTATAGAGCAGCTCAATTAGGGCAACTTGTAAGCTGGCATTCAAACCCAACCGAAAGGAGGTGGGTCGAGAGAGGATTTGATTTGCTCCCCATGCAGAATAAAAAATCTTCTCTGGTTCAACAAAAAGTCTAGACCACCCGACGAGAGTTTCAAGAACCCGGTGATATCCTTTGCCTGTAATATCTGGGACTCCCTCAAATCCAAGTTTCAATAAACCGGTACCCCTTCCCTCATGCAACCCCTATTCTCGGACCCCTCTCTTCCTTTTTACACAAAAAACCCGCTCTCCCATACCTGGGTTCCAAAAGGACTCACGAGAGTCAAAGATATTCTCGTTCAAGGGAAAGTTCCCCCATTTGCTTCTATTCAAACGAATCATGATATCCCCTCTTCCGATTTTTTCAGATTTCTCCAGGTTAGACATTATATCCAATCAGCCTATAAATCAAGCCAACCTCCTACTTTAACTCTGTTTGAGGATTGGTGTTTACACCAGCCCCACACAAAGGGCATCATCTCCAGAATTTATCAAAGTCTATCCTCTATCGAGAGCAATCAAACCCCCGATAAACATATGGTATCCTGGGAAAAAGATCTTAACGTCTGTATAGATCTTGATACCTGGAAAGACATCTGGGAAGCTGCCTCCAAAAATTCATCGTGCGTTGTAATAAAAGAGAATATTTACAAGTTAATATACAGATGGTACATGACTCCTGCCAGACTGCACTCTTTTCTCCCAGGGGTCTCCCCACTATGCTGGCGTGGTTGTGGCGAAGTGGGGAATATTCTGCATATATTCTGGTCATGTCCCAAAATCCAACAAACATGGACGGAAGTGTTCACCTTAATACACAAGATCCTAGAAATCACTGTCCCACATGACCCAGTATATATATTGTTAGGCAAGCCAATAGCCAATATTCCCCGAAAAAAAGCTAGAGTACTAGCCCAAATGTTAAATGCTACACGGTGTACAATTGCCAAAAATTGGAAACAACCTGCCCCCCCATCTTTAAACCAAATAAACAATAAAATCTGGCATATAGTTTATATGGAAAAACTCTCAGCCTATCTGAACGGTTCTACCTCGCGATTTTCTGAGATTTGGGCCCCCTGGTTTCGCCATGCAGGTATATCCCCATATATAGATTAGAATATTCGGAACAGAGTGATACATGTGGTAACTAAATTGTTGTGTACAATGCTATATTTTTAAAAATTCTTCCCCTGCCATATTCATTACAGGTGTTATAGGAGATTTGTTTGTATCATAAATGTCCATGGAGCTGAAAGGATAAAATAATACTTATGCTTCAAGAGGTTAACCTAATGTATTAAGAAATTAACTGGCACCGGAGGAATCATCCAGACAGTAATTTAGGAAATCTGATAAAGATGATTGATTGGTTTGTAGGTTGTACATTGATGCATGCAGAATAAAACAGCCGATGGAAACATTGCATTCTCCATCATGTTGATGATTCATTATCTCTGATGAATTCTCGATGCATGCAAGGAGCAACCAAATAGAGGTGAACTATGCAGATTATGTGCACGTGAATGCAACAACAATCTCTTCTACTTTTGGTGATGCATCTCTTGGAAAATGGACCAGTACACTTAGCATTTGCTACTGGCATTATTTCAGTATGGAGTGGATTATTATGATGAAGCCTGTTTTCTGCATCATTCTATAAAGTTATTCAGACTTCATTTTCTTCTCTCAGTAGCTGCTGCCATGTAGTCTTTCAAGAATAAGTTTGTGTATTTACAGGCTACAGAAATATATGCATATTTTGTGGAGGCGTGAAAATACTTCCCACCTTGGTATTCACACTTTGTAACTGGCCTGTCAACAACTGAGCCAATGATTGAGCCCCGTCTGTGCTGAAGCAGGCATATCCTTAAAACGTGACCTGTTGGTGATCCTTGTGGACTGGAGTTTCCCACTCCTGTTGTACATGATCTTCCATCTTGTGTAAAGACAATTTTTCTTTAGTTAATTTTAAAAGTTCCTTCACTGCCCAACTAGAGAAAATTGGGGAATTGAGGTACATACATTGGAGAAGGCCCATTATATCCAGCTCATCAAGGCATATTTAGTGTTGTATGTCTTTATCCGAGCAAAGTGTGTGTGTGTGTGTGTGTGTGTGTGTGTGTGTGTGTGTGTGTGTGTGTGTGTGTGTGTGTAAGATAAGTAGCGCCACTAGTGATTGTATTGTAATATAAATATTATGTGCAATGTGCAAATAAATAATAGTTCTAGAAACTAACTAAGCCTATATATAAAAAAAAAACCTGTGTTAAGAAAAATTAGAGTGTAGTGCATAAATACTAGACAAACTGCACTCTAAATTACATGAAAAATAGAATGTACATGCATAAATAAAAAATCAATATGAAAAATCATATGCAGGAGTCCAAACCCCAGTATGAGTCCTGATGGGTGAATCAGAGCAACAAATGTACAAAGTCCAGTGGTCCACGGCTGCTCTCAAATGGAAGAACCAGTTCCAATGTAGATTCTATAGAAACAAAAGAAAACAGAGAGCGCATGCCCCATAGCGTAAAATTGTACATTTAATAAAAATAGGGAAAGGGATTAAATAACACGCAATTTGTGATCATATCACCACCAACAAGGTGGTCCCCTTTTGGACTGTCAACAAGGAAATCTCCTTTTGGACTGTCGACGTGGTACGGGACGGTGCTTACCTCATTGGTGGTGATATGATCACAAATTGCGTGTTATTTACTATCTTTGTGAGTGTTTTTAATCCCTTTCCCTATCCCTATTTTTATTAAATGTACAATTTTACGCTATGGGGCGTGCACTCTCTGGTTTCTTTTTGTACATATATACACTCACTCACTGCTCCGTTATAAATTCAGGTGTTCATTGTCTTGGGAAAGAACTATTGTGTACCCAAGGCTTGTATTAAAGGGTCTGTCTTACATAGCCGGTAATGAACTTATTTTTATTCAATCTCCCTTGGATAATTTTACTTATTTGTATCCTGTGGAAATCAAATGATTTGTTTTTCTACTGGTCTGATCAGATCGTTGTTTTTCAAACCTCTCCTTGTGACCCACGACCAACACCAGGTTTCTGAGGAAACCACCTAACATTATATTAATATGCAAAACAAAGTGCATTCACCTAGATTCAAGCACATTGGTTTTTCCCAAAACCTGGTGTGGCAGTGTTACAAGGAAAGGTTTGAAAAACACCATTCAATAATTCCTAATGCATACTTCTGTTTAATCAGCAAAAAAAGGCATTGGCATTATTTGTTCTTGCCACCTACGGACACCATAATTGACAGACATCACTTACAAGAGCTTTGATTTGCGTTTGAAATACCTGGGATATGTTGAAGAATTAATTCTGGCTAATAAGCATGTAACGTACTATAGTTTTCTTTGGTCCTAGGTGGCACTGCTTCTTTAAACCTTACCTTGACATGCTTTATCCTTGCATATGAACAGAGCAAGATACTCTAGTGCTCCCATTGTTAGAGGCAGGAAATATTACAATTAAGAGGGAGGTCATGAGGTGCTATACCTACACTTTTGAAACGTTTACAGTGGGAATAAATTGGATTTATGCACAGTTAAAGTGTTGGGAGAAAAGACTTCACTCATTTTATAGTAAAACAAAAAGTGTGAGGAGTATGAACAGGACACCCTACCCATTTTCTAGATTTTAGACCCATTTGTTGTCCACCAAATACTCTTGATGTCGGCTTTGTATGTGCTTTGTTTTTGATGTCCGTTTTCTGGCACTCTTGTTTCATCTGTGGGGTGTAGTGTGTGTCGAGATAGAGAGATGTGCCTAAAGGAGGCACCAAAGATCCCTTCTAGGAGGCGCACAGCAAACCTTTATAATATAATTTGGTCAGGGGTGAATTGATATATACATAAAATAAAAAAGGTTTATTAAATAACTTCGTTAAAATCGTGTTGTGTAGTGTGATGTGTATGACACAGATAAAAATAGACTGGTTAAGTCTATAGTACTACTCTGTTATCCTAGTCACTACCAGTAGTGAACAATGCTGAAGTGATGGTTTCACACAGGTTGCACTCATATGAGAGCTTATCAGGATGTAAAGTGTTGCTGCTTACAGCTGATTCCTAAGTCCAAACTTAATAGTGTACATCCGTTGTTATCGGTGCTAAACTAGACTTTGTAGACCTGAATAGGCAGGGGATAACTGCTGGCAGCGGATAGCCCGTAAGTAAGGCTCTCAATGGGCTAAAAACTGTACTAGTGTCATTAACGTGGACCCTGTTGGGTTCTGAAGGCAAAACACACAGCCAAAGAGGGTAAGTGAAATTAGCTGTTCTAGTGTTTAACCTCTTCGCACATATATAGTTACTGCCAGATATTGTTTAAATGAATCAGATACCCAGCTGCATATAGTTAAGTGCTGGATCTTAGGCAGGGAATGTGTATATGTTCTTCCTAAGAGGCTCCACTAGAGACGGATCAGGTATTTATTATGCAGTATGGGGTATTCCCCTCTGTGTATCATCACCTATCTGTAGTGTGCAATTACACTCCAGTGCTGGCAGAGTTCACGATGTCACACTGTACAGGACAAGCTTGCTACAAATAATGTTACTGTGTCACAAAAGGGGCAGAGTTTGAACAGGTAAGGTATAGATCTCTGCTGAGAAAGTTTCTAGGTCTGAACCCAGTATAGTTTCGTTGGAGTAGATCAAATGTCCAGCTGCATATGGTTAAATGCTAGTTCTTAGGCAGAGGAGGTGTGTCTGTTTCCTCAGTACACAGTAAGTATTTCTTCTGAAAAACGGGTCAGGTTTTCACTGCAGGTATATACCCAGAGACAGGGTAAATTGTTCCTGCAGATAGATATATGCTGTGGGGTGGTTCCCTCTATATATATTAGCATATACTGGCAGAGTACAGTTAGACCGTAATGCAGGACAAAATCGCAGTATCACACTGCACAGGGCAGGATTGCTGCAGATGTGGTAAGTCTCTCCAGAGCTCCTCTGTTCACCGGGTGATATAGGCACAGCAAAAAAACAAGTTACAAACACCTCTTTAAGTGGGTGTATCAGTTATAGTAACCATGAACATTGTTTAGCATACATGTAGCAAGTGTTAATACCATGAGTTAGTTAATAGATCGTTACTTTGTCACAAGTGGGGCAGAGTTTGAACCGGTAAGGTATAGATCTCTGCTGAGAAAGTTTCTAGCCCTGAACCCGGTGTAATCTCGTTGGAGTGGATCAAGTGTCCAGCTGCATATGGTTAAATGCTAGTTCTTAGGCAGAGGAGGTGTGTCTGCTTCCTCAGTGCACAGTGAGTATCTCTGCTGAAAACGGGTCAGGTTTTCACTGCAGGTATATACCCAGAAACGGGGCAGATTGTTCCTGCGGATATATATACTGTGGGGTGGTTCCCTCTATGTATTAGCATATACTGGTAGTGTACATTAAAACTGTAATGCAGGACAAAATCGCAGTGTCACGCTGCACAGGGCAGGCTTGCTGCAAATAAAGTGGTAAGTCTCTCCAAGGTTCTTCTGTTCACCGAGTGATAAGAGCACAGCAATAAACAAGTTACAAACACCTCTTTAAATGGGTGTATCAGTGATAATAACCATGAGCATTGTTCAGCATACAGGTGGCCAGTATTAATACCATGAGTTAGTTAATAGATCGTGCTATATGGTGCACAAGTAGTACTATGTCGGCAAAGACCCGACATGCGGCATGTTTCGTCGCTTCTTGCGACTTCTTCCGGGGTGGGCGTGTCTACGTCCCTGGCGGCCCCTTTATACCCGGCGGTTACCATGGTAGCCGCGGGACGCTTATTTGCCGAGATTGATAGTGGTGGTGCAGAGGTACTGCATCCCACATGTGAGATGTATTTAAAAGTCATCCTGACCATGATAATACATTTTGAGAAGTACATACACTGTCTCTAGATGATGCAAAAACATAGAGCATAGACAGCCTGTCTACTAAGTTGAGAGGTGTTAGAGGAAGGGGGTGAATACAAAGCCCTCATTCATACCAGACGGATAGTGTGTATTAAGGAGATAGATCCATCTGGCTTCACATTGCAATAGTTTTTTGTCCCAGTTTCCTCTGCGAATACTGGGTGGTATGTGGTCTATTCCTTGGAATGTCAGGGTGTTGATCTGTCCTGCATGGAATTCTCTGACGTGGCGAGAGGTTTGAGAGTCAATCTCTCACCGTCTTATCACAACCAACAGGATGCTTTCATTAAAAAATGGGATGACATAATAAGCAAGTGCTCTCATGATCTAATGACTTTACTTATTGATAATGAACTCATAGAGCTTAAAAAGGTTAACTTCGAGGTGGAGAAAAACAAAAAAGAAGCATCTCAGTGGAAGGAATCTCCTAATTTTGAGAAATTTGAAAATATCCTTCAAAAAACAACGGATCAATACGTTAAGGGAATTAAAGAAAGGAAACACACTAAGTACCTTAGAGACAGTGGAGATTTCGCTAGGGGTAAGATTTACCGACACCATTTTCAAGCAGAAAAGGCTAAAATGCAAGAACATAGCGATTCATCCACTGACTGGGAGATGTCTGAGACTGACGAAAGCTCGAGCTATCAAAATAAAGTCATGACAAGGTCAAAAACAAGCAAAGAGAAAACTACTACACAGGCAGAAACTCATTTTTTAGACCAGGCCCAGGACGCCATAGACTATGGACCCGAAAGACACGGAGAGGAGGGATATTGGAGAGGAAGAGGCAGGTGGTCCAATCACAGAAGACAAAGGAAAAGGAGATATTAATTAATAATACCACCACAAACAATCAGGGCAAGATCATTAATCTTTCAAAAGTGACCCTGACAGATGCACAAGTCAGCCTTTTGGAGAAAGGCCTTTCCTATGTCCCCACGAATAATTTCGATCTTTTTGAATCGGTAAAGGATGTCAATCTCTTTGCCCGCAAAATGTTATTGCACAAATATTTCAAACAAAGAGAACGCAACATGCCACCTAATGAGTTCACAGAACTGTTACAAACCCAAGACCAGGGACTCCTTACTGATCTAATGGACCTCCTTGATGAGGGGGAAAAAAACCCAGGGGATGGACCACACACCCAACTTAAACCACAAAGTCGCTTCACCCCTCACCAAGATACATGTGCCAATATCTCCACTTTCCTTAATTTAGTTATCAGCGATCTGGAGGGTCTAAAATCAACAAAAAAACAAAACAACCTGAATCAACAGGAACTCAATGCACTGAAAGAGATAAAAGAAATGTCTGAAATAACAATCAAACCAGCAGACAAAGGAGGTAACCTAGTCATACTGAGAACCGAGGACTATCTAGCTGAGAATTATAGACTACTAAGAGACAAACAATGCTACAGGATTCTCCCAAAAGATCCCACTGAAACATTTCAAAAAGCTCTGGATGAGATACTGGAAAGGGGCATAACAACAAAGGTGATAACAACCAAAGAACGTGAGTTTATGACACCAAAACAACCAACCATTGCCACGTTCTACAGCATCCCTAAAATACATAAGAACATCACTAAACCTCCAGGTAGACCGATAGTCTCTGGAATCGGTTCCCTCACCGAAAACTCCAGTATCTACATTGACAAAGTGTTGAGAAAATTTGTGACAGCTATGCCATCGTTTGTACAGGACACAAAGGATGTCCTGAATAGACTGGAAGGGATACAGGTTACACCTGACACCTTATTAGTGAGCTTCGATGTTGAATCCCTGTACACAAGTATAAAACATGACATTGGCCTAATGGCAGTCGAACATTTTCTCTCGTCCCGCAGCCGCCTCTTCTCTGATCATAATCAATTTGTTGTAGAGCTATTGGAATTTGTACTACGACACAATTACTTTTTATTCAACTCAAAGTACTACCTCCAAATACAAGGCACAGCCATGGGGACTACGTGTGCCCCTACGTATGCCAACCTGTATCTAGGTTGGTGGGAGGAGGTTAGTGTCTTCTCCGAAGGTATGTCACTATACACTGATCGTGTAGACCTGTGGATCCGCTACATAGATGACATCCTACTACTCTGGAGAGGCTCCAAAAAGGAGCTAGAAACCTTTCTGTGTGTACTAAATTCCAATGATCACAATCTAAAGCTCACTTCGGAGATAAGTGCTACAGAAATCACGTTCCTGGACCTGCGTATCACTGTAAATGATGATGGATATTTATCCACAAGCAATTTCAAGAAAAAAACTGCCACTAACAGCTATTTAAAAGCTGACAGTTTTCATCCTCAACCTCTCATTAGAGGTATCCCCACAGGCCAATACTTGCGCCTCAGAAGGAATTGTTCAGACACTCAAACCTTTAAAAGGCAAAGTATGGAAATGAGGGACAATTTCCTTGTGAGGGGATACTCGAAACGACAATTGAAGACAGCGTACCATCGGGCCATCAGCACCACACGCCATGATCTCCTTAAAACTAAGTCACAAGAGAAATCAATTATGAAAGAAATTAGATGCATCACAACATACCACAATCAGTGGAGAGATATTAACAATATCCTATCCAAGCATTGGCATATACTAACTAGTGACAACGACCTGAAATTGGTCCTAAAAAATCGTCCGTCAATCGTATGGAGACGATCAGCTAATATCAAGGACCAAGTGGTGCACAGTCATTTCTCTGTAAAAAATAAAAGAAGCAAAACGTGGCTTAGCATACAAGGATATTACAAATGTCATGGCTGCAAAGCCTGTACCTACATGAAGGAAAGTAAACAGTTTACCAACACTGGGGATACAAAGTCGTTCAAGATCAAACAATTCATGAATTGCAAAAGTTCGGGTATCATCTATCTGATCACCTGCACATGTGGCAAGAAATATGTTGGAAAAACCAAACGAGAACTGAGACGCAGGGTTTTGGAACACGTTGGAGCCATAAGAAATTCACTGGACACCCCTGTCTCTCGCCACGTCAGAGAATTCCATGCAGGACAGATCAACACCCTGACATTCCAAGGAATAGACCACATACCACCCAGTATTCGCAGAGGAAACTGGGACAAAAAACTATTGCAATGTGAAGCCAGATGGATCTATCTCCTTAATACACACTATCCGTCTGGTATGAATGAGGGCTTTGTATTCACCCCCTTCCTCTAACACCTCTCAACTTAGTAGACAGGCTGTCTATGCTCTATGTTTTTGCATCATCTAGAGACAGTGTATGTACTTCTCAAAATGTATTATCATGGTCAGGATGACTTTTAAATACATCTCATATGTGGGATGCAGTACCTCTGCACCACCACTATCAATCTCGGCAAATAAGCGTCCCGCGGCTACCATGGTAACCGCCGGGTATAAAGGGGCCGCCAGGGACGTAGACACGCCCACCCCGGAAGAAGTCGCAAGAAGCGACGAAACATGCCGCATGTCGGGTCTTTGCCGACATAGTACTACTTGTGCACCATATAGCACGATCTATTAACTAACTCATGGTATTAATACTGGCCACCTGTATGCTGAACAATGCTCATGGTTATTATCACTGATACACCCATTTAAAGAGGTGTTTGTAACTTGTTTATTGCTGTGCTCTTATCACTCGGTGAACAGAAGAACCTTGGAGAGACTTACCACTTTATTTGCAGCAAGCCTGCCCTGTGCAGCGTGACACTGCGATTTTGTCCTGCATTACAGTTTTAATGTACACTACCAGTATATGCTAATACATAGAGGGAACCACCCCACAGTATATATATCCGCAGGAACAATCTGCCCCGTTTCTGGGTATATACCTGCAGTGAAAACCTGACCCAACCTGACCCGTTTTCAGCAGAGATACTCACTGTGCACTGAGGAAGCAGACACACCTCCTCTGCCTAAGAACTAGCATTTAACCATATGCAGCTGGACACTTGATCCACTCCAACGAGATTACACCGGGTTCAGGGCTAGAAACTTTCTCAGCAGAGATCTATACCTTACCGGTTCAAACTCTGCCCCACTTGTGACAAAGTAACGATCTATTAACTAACTCATGGTATTAACACTTGCTACATGTATGCTAAACAATGTTCATGGTTACTATAACTGATACACCCACTTAAAGAGGTGTTTGTAACTTGTTTTTTTGCTGTGCCTATATCACCCGGTGAACAGAGGAGCTCTGGAGAGACTTACCACATCTGCAGCAATCCTGCCCTGTGCAGTGTGATACTGCGATTTTGTCCTGCATTACGGTCTAACTGTACTCTGCCAGTATATGCTAATATATATAGAGGGAACCACCCCACAGCATATATCTATCTGCAGGAACAATTTACCCTGTCTCTGGGTATATACCTGCAGTGAAAACCTGACCCGTTTTTCAGAAGAAATACTTACTGTGTACTGAGGAAACAGACACACCTCCTCTGCCTAAGAACTAGCATTTAACCATATGCAGCTGGACATTTGATCTACTCCAACGAAACTATACTGGGTTCAGACCTAGAAACTTTCTCAGCAGAGATCTATACCTTACCTGTTCAAACTCTGCCCCTTTTGTGACAAAGTAACATTATTTGTAGCAAGCTTGTCCTGTACAGTGTGACATCGTGAACTCTGCCAGCACTGGAGTGTAATTGCACACTACAGATAGGTGATGATACACAGAGGGGAATACCCCATACTGCATAATAAATACCTGATCCGTCTCTAGTGGAGCCTCCTAGGAAGAACATATACACATTCCCTGCCTAAGATCCAGCACTTAACTATATGCAGCTGGGTATCTGATTCATTTAAACAATATCTGGCAGTAACTATATATGTGCGAAGAGGTTAAACACTAGAACAGCTAATTTCACTTACCCTCTTTGGCTGTGTGTTTTGCCTTCAGAACCCAACAGGGTCCACGTTAATGACACTAGTACAGTTTTTAGCCCATTGAGAGCCTTACTTACGGGCTATCCGCTGCCAGCAGTTATCCCCTGCCTATTCAGGTCTACAAAGTCTAGTTTAGCACCGATAACAACGGATGTACACTATTAAGTTTGGACTTAGGAATCAGCTGTAAGCAGCAACACTTTACATCCTGATAAGCTCTCATATGAGTGCAACCTGTGTGAAACCATCACTTCAGCATTGTTCACTACTGGTAGTGACTAGGATAACAGAGTAGTACTATAGACTTAACCAGTCTATTTTTATCTGTGTCATACACATCACACTACACAACACGATTTTAACGAAGTTATTTAATAAACCTTTTTTATTTTATGTATATATCAATTCACCCCTGACCAAATTATATTATAAAGGTTTGCTGTGCGCCTCCTAGAAGGGATCTTTGGTGCCTCCTTTAGGCACATCTCTCTATCTCGATACCCACACTCCCTTGGCAGCACGCTAACAACATCTAGGGGTTTCTGAGCGAGGTTCCTCTCTACAGTACTCGGGTGTAGTGTGTGCACACATCTTGTATAACTCTTAAATGTTGTAACCTCCTTCAATAGAAGGACTGGGTGTGATGAGGTCCTTCATGATCTTTTTCCAGATGCCTTGTTACCACAAATGTCCATGGCGAGATCTTCCCCATTTGGGACAGAAGACAAATGTTACCAGTCCTTTAAAAGGAGTTGCTTTAGAATAACATGTTTTTCAGGAGCATTTTTTACCAATCTGTGTAGCAGGCACCTGCCCTGCTTGCTTCTAATATCTTTCTTTACTGTTTTGCAAAGCACAATAAATTGTTGGCACTGTCCAGTTTGGTGCTAGTTAATAAAGCAAGAGGCAATAGACTAATTATTAATCGGAGACTGAGGTGCACAACTTAAGTTTACTGATGCTTCTCTTTGACACTTGATGCTGCGTGTTTGGCAGTGTTGAACTCTTGTGCTTAGTTTAAGACCTGAATTGTCTCATCAGAGCTGTATGTTCATCATTTGTGGCTTCAGGCTAATGTATCTTGAATACACCGATCTTTTAACCAATATTCAAGTGGCAACTGTAATGAAAATGCTGTGAGATATTGAGTATTTTAATAAATATGGCACATCAGGGGCTAAATGTACTTGCAAAATTGTCTTAAAAATACAAGACCCTGGCAGGTCAAGACCATTTCTGTTTGTGTTGATCTAGAAAGTGATCTTAAACAGTGCATTATCATTGATTGCCCTCTAAAAGCGAAATATGTATATTATCGAAGTCTCGTAAAAATACACTGATGTTGGGCAGTCGGCCTCAAGGGAGCATCACATTCTTGAAATATTCTCTGTGACAAACAGGTCACCGTTTAGTTTGAGGTCTATTCTAAATCTGAACAGATCATGGGGCTGACACCTGTTCACGAGAATTACAGATTAATCTTTGTAACAGATACGATTACCCGAATTAAGTGATGCCAAACACTTCATTATTATGAATTGCAATAGACAGATGTCCATTTGTCACTCAAACTTAGGAGCACGTCAGTCAAATATAGTCTTGTTGCATTTGACCTGAAACACATTGAGTCACGTTATTCAAAGTATTATAGAAATAAGAATGAGAGATTTTATATATTCATTTATTATTTATTTATAAAATGTTTTTTTTTTTACTAAAGTAATACATTGAGTTGCCTCTCGTTTTCTAGTGTGTCCTGGGCATAGTTATGATGACAAATAATACATGGTTACAAATACATAGTTACATTAAGTGAACAGGGTATACATTATATACAAGACATTGTATGCACAGTTAAAGATAATAAATTATTGGTGTATGTAACAGTTTCAGACCAGATTAAAATGTGAGACTGCTTTAGTTTTGAAAGAACATAGACTGGTGGTGGCTGAGAGTCTCCGGTAGATTGTTCCAGTTTTGGGGTGCACGGTCAGAGGAGGAGAGGCCAGATACTTTGCTGAACCTTGGGACCATGAACAGTCTTTTGGAGTCAGATCTCAGATAAGTGCTGCATGTGGTAGGAGCTTGTTCAGATAGACGGGTAGCTTGCCCAGAAAGTATTTGAAGGCAAGACAGGAGAGATGAACTTTGTGCTTAGACTCAAGTGATGACCAATCTAGCAATTTGAGCATTTCTCAGTGATGTGTGTTGTATTGGCATTGGAGAACAAAACAGCATATTGAATTGTAGAGGGTATCAAGTTTGCTAAGGTGGGTTTGGGTGCCGAGCCGTATACTATGTCCCCATAGTAGATTATTGGCATTAGCATCTGCTGTGCAATATGCTTTCTGACTAGCAGACTTTGGGAGGATTTGTTCCTATAAAGTACACCTAGTTTGGATGTCAGGGTATCAATGTGCATCCCGAATGTTAAATGGGAGTCAAACCATATGCCCAAGTATTTAAAACTAGTAACAGGTGTTAGGGTGGTATTAACGTTGGTTCTAATCTGGAGCTCAGTCATTGGAAGCCTTAAAAAATGTTGCCTTGGTCCCAAATACCATTGTTACAGTCTTGTCAGTGTGTAAAAACAGTTTGTTTTGCGAGATCCCATTTTCAATTCTCAAAGTCAGATTGAAGTATGTGTTCAAGGTTGAAGAGGCTAGAGCTGTGTGCACATAAGATTGCATCATCTACATGCATGTGTATTGAAGCTCCCTTACAAGCTGTAGGAAGATAATTAATGAACACTGAGAAGAGTAAGAGCCCCAGAACAGAGCCTTGCGGAACATCACAGGTGATATCCAATGGGTTGGAGTTAGAGCCTGAAATGGACACATGTTGGGCTCTACCTGATAGGTAGGAATGAAACCAGTTTAAAGCATGCTCCCCTATTCCAGAGTACTGAAGTTTAAGCAAGATAACATGATCAACAGTATCAAAAGCCTTAGCAAAATCTAGGCATATTGCACAAGTGAGTTGTTCCATTCCACACTGGATCTTACTGCAAACTTTTAGCAGGATAATTACCATGGAGTGTTTGGGGCGAAAGCCAGATTGGAATTGGCTAGGGAAATTTGTCTTGGTATAGTAATCGTTAATTGGAAGTGAACATATGTTTCCATGACTGGATAGTATTGGGAGAGATTGGCCTGTAGTTTGAGACAGTATTTTTGTCCCCACTTTTGAAGATTGTGACAACTCTGGCAGTTTTCTATGTCTTGGGAATATGGCCTGCAGACAGGATAGAGTTGACTATAGAAGCAATGGCTGGGGTACCAAGTTTTAGGAACTTAGATTGCAGTAAGTTAGGTCCACATTGGCTGCTTAGTTTTAATTTGAGGAGCGCTTGTGTAATCTCCTTGTCAGATACTGGGACAAATTGAAAATTGTGAGCAGTGTTGGGAGAGGGTGGGGTTATAGGAATATTCTTAGAATGAGGTTCATGTTTGTGGTTTGGGTTGAGTTTCGCTAATAAGTTAGTAGCACACCCCACAAAGTAATCATTGAATGCATTTGCAATGTCAGTGGGATTTGTCAGAGTAATATCCCCCTTAGTGATATTACTTGGTTCTATATGGCTGGACTATATTGTGGATAACCTTCCAAAAGTTAGCTGGGTTTTATGTATTCTGGCGAAGATTGTCAGAGTAATATTGTGCTTTTGCATGTCTTTGCCTTGTGCACATATTCCGCATGCATCTGTAGTTAAGATCCTTGGTAGTGCCAGTTACTTTGCAGCTTTTCCACAAGGCATCCCTGAAATGGTAGAGCGCTATATGGTAAATTGTAACCCACGGAAGGTGGGCCCTCCGTACTCTTATTCTGCGTAGTGGAGCATGGGTATCAGAGTTTTAAGAACTCGGATTGGAAATAGTCGAGCGCAGAATCAGGGTCGGGAATTAAGTTGATTCTGTACCAGTTGGTAAGGTCAGACAGAAACTGTTGTGGGTTAAAGTTTCTAAATGTTATTGTGAGGAGAACTTCGGGGCTTGATTGGGATGGTTTAATTTTCTTTACACAGTATTTACACAGAGAGCTGTTTTTTTTCCCCCTTAAATCATACAAATGTAATTGAGAGATTGATGAAAGGGGTGGGTAAGGACACACCTAGAAGTTGCTTTTTTCAGTGTGTTTCAATGTATACGGTTTTGGAATATAAACCTTGCATTTGGGATTATGAAATAGATTTTAACCAAGGGGAATATCTTATGCCAACTAGACAGGTGACATTTCATATTCTCAATTCTAGACCCTTTGAGGTGGAATCTGATAGAATTTGCTAACATACGTTGCCAAACATTTCTGTTTATCCTTTTTATTTGATGAAACAGTCTGCCTTTATTGTATCGTATGTTCTTGAAACAATCATTTTCTGTAAACTAAGCACTGTACTACTTTTGTATATTAAATCTAAACTTTATATCTTTGGGCTCTGAGCTTGAACGTTTTGTAGAGTAATTTACATTTTAGGACTCATTTTCCTATAACAGATTTTTGTGTTAAGTACATATTTTCTTTAGTAAACAGGGACCAAAGACTCTGCCAATTTCATTTTTCCAAATTACATTTTTGATAACTGCTGGTGGCAGTGGTTAAAGATATATTGTTACGGATTGAGGGGAGATATTATTCGTTTGAGGGATCCTGCCGACAGAAGAATGGATCAGCTCGATAGCTGTGTTATTAATCCTTGTCACGTACACAAGACACGTGCTTACACGTGTGCTTTTCGTGACCGTAACTAAGCAATTATACAACGCTTTCCCTTTCACCTTTATTATGAATTCTCCCAAAAATCTGTTGTATCCGTGTTTAATTTTGTGAAAATAAGTATGAAATTGATATGATGCACCAGTGCTTCTTTTGAAAGTATGAAGCCTCCTTAGGATTTGTTCTCACAAATGAAGTAGTTCACCACAAAGTTCTCGGATTTAGATAGAGGCAATGTCTTCAATACTGGAGAAAATAACCGCAACGACAGGTCTTGTTCCAAATGAGTTCACGCATTCTTCAACCCACTGCAACCTTGCCAGTTTCAGTTTAATCTGTTACACACTACATCCCTTTTTTTTTTTTCTTCTTAAGGACAGTTCTCCGGTTTACAGGTAACGGTAACCTGTCGTTAATCCCCTCCCTCCGCTGACAGAAATCCTCAACTCTGCATTGCATATCTTCCACCAAGAGGCACATTTTACCCCGTTTCTCTTTTTTTTAATGGGTTTTTGATTTAAAAGAAAAGTTTGGCAATGGGATTGTTTTGCTGTCGATTTTTATTGAAATGAAAGTTTAATTGGAAAAGCCAGTTGGGGCTCATTACTTTTGAGATGAGACAGATGTAGATTTGTGTGCACGAGCGCTCCCTTATATACATACAGTAGTAAGGAAACCTTTTAATCCTTGCTAGGAAGACAGGACTTGGCATATAAATTATGCACAATTTATAACGCCCCATCCCTCAGTTTTTATTACTCTATACTCCAAATCCACTCTTCCCGAACGGGGGTGGAGGGTGAAGTTAAATGGGACTACATTGGTAGTGGTTAGGGAAAACCACTGCAACATCAGTGGCCCTACTGATAATCTGTTTTTTTCTACCTGTTGCTGAGGTCTGGCAAGGGATCCCAGTAGAAAGCTGCACCTTTTATATGTTGGGGTAAGGGGGAGAGGGGATATCTGAGTTATTGTTGCTGCTTAGATTTTCCTGGGAGTCTTGGGGAGCAAATGCAGTTGGTTGAAGCAGAATGAAAGCAGCACCGGCTGCAGCAGGGAAGGGGAGGACAAAGTTGTAAACCCGATGGCCATGCAGGTGCAAGCTCATTTATAAATATCCTAAGGGCAGTTTAAAGGTAAAACCAAGTGGGGCAGACTTTGCTGCTGCTGCTTTAAATGTTTTTTGTTTGTTGACGTGGCTTTAATTGAGGGGGGTGGAGGGTTTCATCTTAAAATCAAATTGTGGAAGCATTTATTTATTTTGGTACTGGGGGGGAGGGGGGTGGAGAATCCTGAGCATGTTGAGACTATTTCAGTATCACAAATATCATGAGATCTTTAAACTGTAAATATCAAGATGTATCCATGTTCTTATTACTTTAAAGTGTTCAAATGTTTCCATAAATCTAAATTCTAAAAGCAGTCCTAGAGTTGACTTGTCTGCAACATATCCCAGGGGTGTGATAGTGCCGCATATTGGATGTTGTCATGTCTATGGAAGTAAACCTATTAGCAGCATGCTGTGCTCACCCAGCCACAGAACACAAATCACGTAGTTGGCCAGCGAGAGAAGATAAATGCTTGTGCCAAATGCTTGTTCCCTCTAGCAAATTGTTTTGTGTTCATGAAAACCAAACAATCCACAAATCGGTCTACAGAGAAATGTGTACATTATCCTTTGTCAGCTGGCATTGTGCTGCAAAATTTACTTTGTAAAGAGTTTAATATCTTGAAGGTCCTTCCACGTTTATTGGCGACACATCATTAAATCTTCTTTACTTTCCATTTCATTGTCCTTTACAGCAGACAATCTTTGTTAAAGCCTGAAAAGCTCAGAGAGGCATTGTGGGGTTTAACCACATCTGACAATGTACGTGATACATTGTACAATAATGCTGAATATCTCTGTATGCCTCTACAATTCCATAGCTGCTTCCTAGAGAAAATTGAACTAGTAAAATCTGCACTGTAGCATAGATCAGCCTTATAATATATACTCATTACATTTAGATTGTATGTATTAAACATTGTAAGGGTTAATCCACTATTGCACTTCAGTCAAACCAACTTTTACTTTTATCTGTAAAATGAAAATGTATTGAAGACTTTGAAAAGTTCCAAACTGCAGTTCTTTAGATGTGTGCATTGTGTTTCAGCAATGAAGTACACCCTAAACCACTTCATTATTGGCTATTAAGCGCTTAAGACTGTACACTTGTGCGTGCACGCACACTGTTTCGGCCCAAATATGGCTGTATCAAGATGAAGGCCGTCCGGCTGAAACGTTTATCGGACTACAATAAACCTTGAGCTTTATAGTTGTGCATGTTAGTACAGCTGAACCCCGTTATAACTTGGTGCTCTGGGTTCACATAGCAGGGAGAGGAGAGAGCTGCAGATGCCGGGTAAGTCAATAAAGCATTGGATGTTATTTTTTTTTTTAAAAACCCTTGGAGATGTTTATAAATCGGGAGCCACACTCAGACTGCGTTATAAGCGGATCTGCGTTGTAGCAGATCGTGCTATAACGGGGTTGAGCTGTATGTATTTGGAACCAGGAGGTCCTCCTGAGTTAAAATGTATGCTCTTCAGCTCTGGGGATCCCCCTGGTGAAGTTGCTGGTATTGCTTCCTGATTTTTAAAGGGGTGTTAAATGGCTATCCAGTAGGAAGCTGCAACCGATGATGATTCGGCTTTCTATTGGCCCAAGATTTGGCCGCCATTTTGTTTCCCCTGAAGGGACATTTAAACCCACATATTGTTCTAATATCTCCAAGTTTACATTTGTTTTATCTGGTAAAACAAATGCAAGAAACAGGTCTGTCGAGCAGCCCCTACTTCATGTGATTATGCTGGTTAAAGCATTGGAGCTATGCACCCATGTCATGTTGACGACCCACTTTTGAGATGGGAGCAGAAACAGAGCAATAAGTCAACTGCAAATCTGTTCCAGAAACCAACAGTTCTAGCTGATAAGACCTTGGTGCATGCAGGAATATATTGAAAATGAGAAAGGAGCATCAGCCAGGTGCTTTGTGTGTCCATATTAGACGTGCACAAATCAATTAGTGTATCAGAAATAAATACTTAAAAATATGCTCAATCAATTATTTGTGAATAAACATTCCTTTAAGTTATTGTGGGTAAAAAAAAGTGACACAAAGCCTCCACTGTATAGCATACAGCAAATTTAAACATCACCTGTGTTACATATTCACATCTCAGGTCTGCAACCCTGCTTTTCACCATCATATCTCTTGGCCCACAGTGTCACCTTTGGCTTCAAATCCATTTTGACAAGGACCCCAATAAGTTTATGCCTGCCACATTACACAGCTTTTCAGCACAGCTTGGGTTAACATGCATAGCCAGTAAACCTGTTTTCATTTTGTTTTGTTTTTAAATTCAACTCCATGCTGTTTTTTGAGGTTTAAAGCATTCTTTGATTTCTATCTGGTTTTAAAAAGGCAGTCCAAACGGGTAAAAAAAAAATATAAAAAAATATTTGTTCTAATATATGCAGCCTTTGATTACCTTTATTGAAAGCTAATTACCTAAGCTGCCAATCGATTTGTTCTTCCATGATCAGCAAAAATCCTGCTTACCAAGGTTCACTAAATGGTTGCCTGTCAGTTTCAAATCAATCCATCAGTCCGTGTAACTCAGCAACTATAATGTATTCTTATATTAATAAGGTAGCATTATCTATTGTTTCAGTTTCCAGCTCAAACTGCTGGGAATATTGGCAGCAAATTATTACAAACCAGAAAGTATTACAAAGATCTTGCACTGCTGGAGAGGTGGCTAAAACCTGCTATACAACAAACTACAACAAGACAAGTAAACCCAGTTATGTGCACTCAGAACCCCTGAATGGATGTTATGACATAATTAAAAACTCATTTATTAATATAAATCCTCTAAAATAATGGTGGTTAAAAAACGACGCAGAGTTTGATTCCTCAATCACCCTTGTAGGTTTTGGAACCTATGTAATGAAGGAGTAGGGTACACTGTAATGTTCAATCTCCTTTGGTATAATAACCAGTATTTACTAGTCTAATATCCCATGTGTATGCTTAAGGAAGGTTGTTCCTTGCGCTGCAGTATGTGGACACCTTCGGGACTCCATTAGGAGAGTATTCCTCCCCAGCACATTGATACCTGGATTTAATATTGGAACAATATAAGGCAATCCGGACATTAAATGACTCCGTCTTGAAAAGATTTTCTAGAGCACTTATGTGGTCTGAGCACCATTTCATACCGGACTTGTATTTCGTACAACTGTGATGTTGCAGCATCAAAAGATCACATTGTTTTTGTTTGCTTTGGGACATTTTATTCCTGACAGATCTTGGGAGTAGCCCTGAAGAACATAGGTCAGACATACAAAAAAGCTGTATGGTATTTGAAACACTTCATTTCTTTTCCACTCTTTCATTCAGCTGATGTATTTGTTGTGGCACGTGAGCAATTCAGAAGTCCTTTCCTCCTAACAGTTCTCAGTCTGTTGAATTGTAACATTTGTTCGGATTACATCAGTTTCTTGGTGATGAAGTGATGTTCTAAATGGAGAAGTTACAGTAGATTAGACAAGGGGGGTGTGAGATTTTTCAGGGGGGCACACTGGTTGCAGAGGTCCTGCGCTCTTCCCCAAGGCATTTAAATGAAATGCCGGCGGCTCGCGTGAGGCCTCTGCAACTAGCCTTACCTTCTGTTCGGCAACTCAGCGTCAAATGCAGCCGCAGGGTCATTTGGCGCCGGAGACAAGGTAAGGGAGGGGGACGCGAGCAGGGAGGGGTAGCAGGCAGGTGGCGGAGCATTGAAAGATTGCGCACCCCTGGGTTAGACTACACAGACAATGTGAAGCACATACCTTCTTAGTGAAGGTCCTTGACACAAAGTATACCTGAGGCGGCGACTCAATAATTGCTATTAGAAATCAGCCAGGGAGTCAGTCACAGGCTTCCTTAGGCCTAGGCCAGGGTGGCGCTGAGCGGGCGCTCACGCTGGCCGCAATTAAACACATTGCGGCAATGTGTGTGGCCAGCATTGAGCAAGCAAATTTGATTTTGCTGCTCGCAAGTGCGTCACGTGAGCGGTTCTCCCAATGAGGGCGAACCAGCTCCGTGACATCGTGGCCACGCCCCCAGGCGAGCATGCGCCTAGCCGGCCACAAATCATCAGGCCGAGCATGGCGCAGCGCACGAGCGCCAGCGCGCCCGTGCGCCCGTCCCCTGCCTGGCCGCAGCCTTAAGAACAGTGCTAAAAACGCCACTGTTGAACCACAATACCACAATACAATACTGAACAATACCAGTGGCCTTTTCCAATTCTGAAAAACCTTTCTAACACTTAAATGTGCTTATTTGATCAGATTAATACTTGTATACACCAAAAGACCTTTTATATATCCTAGTGCTCACATGACTACTTTATTATAACTTGTAAGACTGAAATTAATGTTCAGCAAGAAACAGGTTTCTTTAACTCCTGTGAGTTAGAGCTTTCAACTACATGTTACTTTGACGTGAAACTTCTTTAGTGGCACCTAGTAAGTTTTGATGGGACAAAATTTCATGGAGACGAAAATGTGAAACGGAAGTGACGTAAGGAACAAGCACGAGTGCCCCCGCTGGCTAATCTCTCATCCGCTCGCGCAGAAGCGGCCAGCTCCGTAATACAGATAGGAATGAATACTGCAGCTCCATTTATATATTTTAAACAAACAATTACAATGTATAACCAATGAAATAAATATGAAAATATGTAAGAAAATAAAGCTACTAAATTAGACAAATCTATATCTCATGCAAACATACGACACTATATTCAATGCACTGTCCTCCAAAAATACAAATCATCTTATTTTTGTTTTTTAAGGACTCCCTTTATTCTCAGCTCTTGAGCATGAAAGGTATTTAGGGGAAAAAAAAAAAAAAGTGGGCTGTGTGCCGAGCACGCTCGTTCCAAGTTAAACTTCTTTGTGTTTTGTCACTCACATTGTATTTTGATGTTTTTCATTGAATGAAAGACGTTGAGCGTACAATTACAATTTCAGTGACAAAACACGAAGTTTCACTTTCAACGCGCGTGCTCGGCACACACTTTTTTGTTTTTATCTACCAGATATGACTAATTATATTTAGAACTGGAATGCAGTGAATACAACCCTTTATTTAGAAGTGTCTTAAACTTCCAAACCAAATATGCAGTAATTGTTGGTACTTGGCCTTGTTTCGTATTGGCAAAACAGTCTAAATGTTGCTTACTGATCTGTAAAATGCTGCAACTTGTGGAAATGTTTCTTTGAATTCTTATTCAATATTCATAATGTTGAGTGCTGTGATTAATATTTAATCCTTTCATCTAATCATACATTTTCCATTCGGAAGTAGAAAGTATTAAAGACTTAATGATTAGTTGTAATGGTCTAAGACAGCGGTGCGCAAAGTGGGAGCGGGGGGCACGAGACTCGCTGCAGGGGGCGCGAGGTTTATAGAGGCCCCCCGCCCTCTTCCCAAATACATTTAAATTAATGGCGGGGGAGCTGCAGGGCCTCTGTAAACTTCTACTTACCTTGTTTCAGACGCTCCTGGTCACGCTTTGCCACGGCAAGCGGCGTCGTGATGTCGCGTTGCCGTGGCAACGTGACGCCAGGACGTCTAAAGCAAGGTAAGCAGGGGGGCGCGAGGAGAGGGGGACGGACGGCAGGGGGGTGAAGGGAAAAAAGATTGTGCTCCCCTGGTCTAAGAAACACTACATTTAAAGTTGAACTCCCAGTAATTTGTAGCTTTGTTTGGGGAGGAATGTATTTATGCCTGTCTCTTTTTTTTTTTTTTTTTAATGGCTGGATGATTTGTACGAAGATTTACATCAAAATAAGAGCACGTTTTAGAAGATTGGTTCCGTTGACAACATGATCTGTCCAATACCATCACTTTTATAATTGGTAATGTGTTCATATAGAAACCGGGAGAAGGGCTCTGCAGGTGCTGGAGTTTTAAGAATGATTTATTGTGTTCTTTTTTCAAAAGCGCAAGCTGGAAAAAAAATGCCATCAACGTTTCATAATATTTTACTTTTACGTACGTTGTTAGGTTTGCTTAATGAGTAGCAATGTGTAAATAATCCATGCATGGTGTGAAGCTGTAATTGAAAAAATGTAAATGAGTGAAAGGTGTGAAAGGTGTGGAATGTGTTAATTGGATTCTCTGAGAGCTGCACTGGATATGGTTGCTGGGAAGGGCTGTTCGATTGTTCCAAACAGTTGCTAGTGCAAAGCATCTGGACAAGGGAATATTGTGGCCTTAAATATTTATCTTCTGAAATAAAAATCTTTAAACGTGTTGCATTTTCTGGAACATGGCAGGTTTACAAGGATATGGATTCTTATGCCATAACCCGGTTTATATGGGTTTATCAATTTTGACAAATCTGACTTCAATCCCTTCCTATTGAAGAAGAGTATATTTCCTCATTTGAATCTTGTTGGTTATGTAAAGATAACCGTTTCAGTGCCTTATTGCTTTTGTGCAAACACAAGCAGGCTCTCACAATTCCCTTTATCTGTGCTATGAGTATTGGAATCACAACCATACTGTAGCTTGCTAATGCAGGGAGGGCTAAAGATCATATGATCATTTAATATGGGACTACATTATTCTGGCAATAAAAATCTCACTGACATTTTATGTCCCTAGATATTTTCTCTGACGTGCACAGTTTAATGTTTTTTCTCTCCCCATTATAGTGTACTGTATGTAAGTGTTATTGAATCTGTATCTAACCATGCTTTTTTCTAAAATGATGCCATCTTATCAATAGCCCATAAGGAAGAATTGATCTGTTTGCCATAAACCCGTTACTGCACTCAAGCAGTTCGTGGGCAAAATACACTGCAAATAACTACATCTGCATGCAAAACCTTAAAATCTGCAAACGCCTGCTCAAGCTTAGGGACATTTCCATTCTTAATCACAATTATTAATGGTAAGATATTTGTGAGCTGTGATATCTTAATAGACCAACATAATAGTACATGGTTGCAGTCTCATCAGTTCTCAAAAGCATATGGACAAGACAACTTGGTGTTTTTTTTTTGTTTGTTTTTTGTGGATCTATTAAAAGGTATCGCAATAAGTAGTAGTCCTGGAAAGTAATGAGGATTCCTTTGTTAAATGACCATATTTGAATAAATGTTGAGGCCTGTGTGTAGAAAATAGCGCCTACCTGGGTCTTTCATAATAGAAAAAAAGCACAGCAACCAAGAATAACCACCTCATATATTCTTCCAAAACGTAGTTAACACAGCCGTATATTTCAAAATAGTCCAAGTACAATTATTTGAAAAAAATAAATAAAAAAAAACCACTTACATTCGGTTTGCACTATTGCTGATTTGTTCTACAGGTCAAAAAGGAGCCTCCGGTGTGTATCAGCTGGAAGCAGGAATGTATGAAAGGAAAAAACCTGGGCACTGCGGATTTCCTTTCATACATGATATTGGGAGTACCTAGCAGAGATTCCTGAACCAGGCGCACCGGTGTTTATATCATTTTTCCCTTGGGGAGTGCAGCATTGCCCTTCAAACAGCTGGAAGCAGGAACCATGATGAAAATGGAAAGATGTGATCCACCACCAGATCAATGAAGTGCTGAGGGTGCACTCCAATAAAAATATCTTCATTTGGTCATGCACAAAAACGGAGGTACGCGTTTTAGGCATGAAACGCGTAGGGGGTTCTTTTTTGTACCTCAGTTTTTGTACCTCAGTTTTTGTACATTACCAAATAAAGATATTTTTATTGGAGTTAACCCTTTCAGCACTTCATTGATTTGGTGATGCACCGCATCTTTCCATTTTCATAAAAGGTTTTGCAGCCTATCTGCAACAAATGGTGCAAACTATGCACCTTTTTCTTTCTACATGTATCCTATGGTTTATTCACCAAATAATGATGACCATCTCAATCTAGCATGCAAACAATGGGGCTGTTACTGGAACATGTGTTACTGCATGATTAGGTGTCTATTTGGATAATTACTAATATGTGTGTAAGGACCCACATGCAGGGACTGCTTCCTTCCAAGCAGGTCCTTAGTCCTCGGCTGTGCAGATTACAACACCTGACCCCTCTATAGGTATAAGGCACCCTGTATTAAGATTTGATTCACTGCAAAATTGCTACCATGGAGGCAGGTTGTGTCGCTCCCCAGCTATTGAATCTCTCTGGTTCTATTTCTTGCTTTATGCAAAACCTGGTACCGACTCCGGCTTGTCATACTACTGTCCTGCCTGTTTCTGACCCAGATTGCGGTTCGTCCGATTATTCTGCTTGCCGCCAAGCCCTGACCCCCTACCTGCTTCACTACGTTTGCTGTATTACTGCGTTCGGCTCATCCCCTGCCTTCTCAGCTTACTCGGATCCCTGGGTTCGAATTCTGGCTTTCACCCTGAACCTAGATACCACTCAACACTCCCTGTGGATTTCATTACAGAGACTGACAGTGACTCTAAATTGTATTTACGGTTTCTGATAATCTTACAGGTTCCGTTATGTTTTACAGATCTCTTCTGTATCATTGTTTTGCTAATGGATACAGTGCTCCTTAAATTGAAAACTTTTAAATGTGTAAGGTACAATCTGGGTACCATCTTGCTGAGAAGTATTTCTTTTAACCCGTTCTATGCGAGGAACCTTACTTTGCCGTGCATTGCAGGACTCTGACAGAAAAGAGGTATTGTGGAAAGGCGCTATTAATATTGTAACCTGATCACTTTTAAAAGGACCTCCAGCTGTTTGCTCTGCAAAGCATTGAAGGTAATTCTGGCTGTCAAGTTAGGGAGACTATGGGCCTCATGCAGAGAGCAGCGCAAAAAGTGAAAGCGGCATTAATTGGCGGATTCTGCCTTCAGAAAGGCAGAAACCGGCAAGTTTAAAAAAAAGCGCCATTTTTTTTTTTTTCCCCTTCAAATTCGCCGCGCGCCTGGAGAGTTTAAATTCTCTCCAGTTTTTTTCTCTGCCGTATGCAGAGAGCCGCGATCGGCAAAAAAATGGCGCGATTTTCAACATTTTCCCTCTCCACCAAGCAGCTGGCGCTCCGCGGCCGGTGGAGGGGGAAAAAAAAAACGCGATTTTTTCCCCAGTAGTTTCAACAG
This sequence comes from Ascaphus truei, assembly GCF_040206685.1. NCBI lineage: Eukaryota > Metazoa > Chordata > Amphibia > Anura > Ascaphidae > Ascaphus > Ascaphus truei. The sequence continues at coordinate 170,813,951 of NC_134484.1, forward strand.
CGCTCATAGCGCTGGTTGAAACTCTCCATATGCAGAAAGGCAGTTTTCTGCCCTTTTTGCATATGGACATAAAAACTCTCCAAAAAAGGTAAAAAATTTCCCCCTCTCCAATTCTGCATAGCGCTGCTCTCTGCATGAGGCCCTTAAACTGGTAACCCAGTTGGCTACTTACACTTGTCACAGGTTCATTCATTATACACTTGCGTGTGTGCAAAATGAGTTGAACAAGCTTAAAGAAACCCAAAAGGCTTCCTGCAGTATAAATAGTATTCTAAATGTGCATTTCTGGTTCTCTAGGACCAACATTTGTTTCTGAATGCAATAAAGGAAGCGGCTTTCTTTAAAGTGTCATTTTGAGACCATTTATTTTTAATAAAAGCTGTTCAAGAGTACACAGAAAATATTGCGGTTAAAGAAAATTCCAGTATAATTGAAGCTTTATTTCAAGGAGCTGTTTACTTAGTCTGTTTTTTTTTTATGGAGGGGGGGAAGGACTTGTGACCTCCATAGGCACATGCGCAGAATCCTAATAGACATGCTGAACATGAGATCAAGAAAACATGGCAGAGCAAAAAAACTGTCTCTCCAACACTGGTTTTAATCGGCAGTTTTAGCCTAGTTTTACAGGTTTGTTTGTTCTGATCTTAAAGCTGCAGTTCAGTCTTTTTTTTTTTTTTTTTACATTTATTTTTTTACTTCAATAGTTTTATGTGTGCAATCTCTAATTACCTAAAGAACTGTATAGCTGCAGCTCAATTCGTTTTCCATGTATTGATAGGTCGAAATTTGGTGACATATTAAAAGCTGGCATTTGTTTATAATCTGCTTGACTGGCAGTGGAAGCTCATGAATATTCATGAGCATTCATGCACTGACAAGTGCTAGAGGGAGGGCAGGGCTGACAAAGGGGTGTGCCAGAGATTGTGACAGGAAGGGGCAGTGCCTTAGCAAATGGCTGTTAAAATAGAATATAAGAAAATTGGTCTTTCAAAGTTGTTTTTTTAAAAACAGAAAATGCTAAAAGTATTTTTTCGCACTACAGAACTGATTTATTAAAAAAAACAAACATGCAGGATATTGACTGAACTGCAGCTTTAAGGTGCGTCCATACAGCCTGCGTCCGCGTGCGTGACGTCACCCGCGTGAAGCGGGTGCGTTTTCGGGACGTGGGGGGCGTGTCATGGGGCATGTCTGTGACGTCACTGAGCTGGCACACCCTCATTGGGCGAACCGTTCACATAACCTGCAGTCACGCCGAAAAATCAGTTTCAACTCCCTGCTGTCGCCCGCGCGGTTTATGGGCGCGATCTATGCCTTAAGGCAATGTGATCGCACCATGCGCTGTCTTCAGCATCACAGTGTTCTCCAACACTATCACACACAGAGATGGCAAATGTAGTAAGAAAGCACAGATCAGTAATAAATGGGGGGAGTGAATTCACAGTTTACAGTGCAGTGTAAAAAAAGGAAACATCACAGCAGCAATCCCAGCTGCTCCTTTGTTTTCAGGGTTTTTTTGTTTGTTTTTTTTCCAGATCGGTGTCCCCAGAGGGGAACTGCTCTGTTTTTAGGTGTGGGGATCATCTCCTTCCTGAAATATTTTACTGTAAAAAGTACCAGTGTTTGTCCCCTCCGGGGGGAAGCATGGAAGCAGCAATATAATCCTGTTGCGGATTTCTACTGGTCCGCGTTACATGGGAGATGTAATTATTGCCAGTAGCTTCATTGGTAGGTATCTCGGCAACTGGTGGTGCCCATAGCTGAAAATGGCACGGTTTTGCTCTGGGGACACCCTGGTTCCCATCTGTATAAAGGAGGCGAGAGGGCTACAAAAATAGCTTCTTTAATCTGCAGAGGAACCTGCAGTAGCTCCTGAATAATAAGTGTGAGCCAAGGAAATGATGGGACTAAGGCTGCGATTTATAGGGGCGGCGTACGCACACCTGGAACACATGTATGTACCCTCTTGATGCCGCCCATAGAGCGAGCGATTCTACAGAAGACAAAGAATTTTGTCTTTGGGCGTGACTGCCGGGTCACGTACGCTCATGTGACGGCACGGCCACGCCTCGGACCTCCAGTGCAGGTTTCGCGCACCCCGCCACAATAATCGCGGCCTAATATTTCAAACAATGAAAATGAGGGGCGGGGGCAGGAGAAACAGCAAAGGGAATCAACAAACTAGCAGCAGCAACATTACACAAGAGGTTGGAGATTGTGGAGCAGCAAGTTGTTATCCATATTGACACTGGTGTATATACAGTGTCATTTGCTACATGAAATGACCATGCTTTATGGTGATCTGGTGTTGGACAACATGTGAATCTTCTGCAAATACCTTTTATCCCTTCAATGCAGCCTAATGATTGGGGGGCTTTTTTTTTCCTTTTTTTTTGGAGACCCCCATATCTAGTGATTCTTTTGAAGAGGTTTTACCCCTAGACTTGTATAGGGAAAGTCGAGCATAATGGATCAGGCATAATGTTCTTATTTCATATTAAGCATAGTGCAATTTGGAATAAAATTAAACTGTTGGCTATTCTTGGTCTCTCCTAATTTTGTAGTGATCTTTATTATCCTGATTTTTATTGAACTGAACACAGGGGGAAAAAAATAATATATATTTTTGCAATGTTGTAAGCAGAATCCTAATTTTGCATTATGGTAAAAAGAAATCTTCAGACTAGAGTAGGAGAAACGCAGGTTCGTATACAGACAAATAAAAAAAGGCAAATGGCACCACCAATTGAAAATAGATTGCTCAGTACAATGCATAGGAGTTGGGGGTGCAAAAAAGATTTTGGTAATTCCCAAATACTACAAAAATATATCTTCGCCGCTCTCAATAGAAATGTAGCAGCAACACGGACCTTGACAAAAAAATTGTATTTTACTGCTCAGGAATAGAAAAACACACAGAGGTAATAGAACCTTACTATATGAATGTGCTTAATGTTCAAAAATAGAAAAATACACACTGGTAGTGAAACCTCACAAAGTGAATGTGCCATTTAAAAATGCAAATGAAAATCAAGGGAGTGTCTATACCCCAACATGTTAAATGTTCCACAGAGTACTGTAAACATCCCAGGTTATAGATAAAAATGCAAAGGGACATTATAGGACACTCACTCCAAGCAATGGTCGGCAGGAAGTAAAACTGGCAATATGCCAAGTGGTCAAAAGATTAGCCGCAAAGTGCACATGGCACAAAACAGAATATTCAGCTAAAAAGTCAATGGCTCCATAGCCAACAGCAATTACTTGTGAATCAAGTTGGTTAACGTTTCAGGGTGAGGACCCTTTCTTGTGGCCCGTTCCCACACAGTACTGCCTCAGCATGGAATTGAACCATCGGACACAGACTGAGGGACGTCTTTTCACGATTCTGTGCATTAGGACTGGAGGAGGCCTTTATAAGGGAAGTAGTGCATTTTTTCTTTGACGTGGAAATGGGCCACAAGAAAGGTTCCTCACCCTGAAACTTTTATCATGCTCTGTGGAACATTGATTTTCAATACCTCTGTATTTTTCTGTTTTGAACATTAAGCACATTCATAGTGTGTGTGTGTGTGTGTGTGTGTGTGTGTGTGTGTGTGTGTGTGTGTGTGTGTGTGTGTGTGTGTGTGTGTGTGTGTGTGTGTGTGTGTGTGTGTGTGTGTGTGTGTGTGTGTGTGTGTCTCAATAGCAGTTGTTGGTTTTACATTTCTATTAAGAGCAGAACATATGTTTGTCTATATTGCAGGTTGATTATATACTTGAATATTTTGAGGGGTATAACATTTGAAGAAATTATTCGACTAGGCAACATTGAACTAAAGGTAGTGAGTCATGTAGATTTTACCAAAACAAAAACATCAAAAAACTGCTATATTCTGTTTTATTTTTGGTGCGCCCATACTGTATTCAAGCTTGAACAGCCTTTTCCCACCATTTTGGAACACAATGTATGGTTTACCTCATACAATTGAGAGTTCATTATCTGTTTGACAAATCAAGTGGCAAGCTACTCACTTGTATCTCCATTACCTAGACTCTCGACGGGTATATCTGAAATCATGTAATTTTTTTGCCCTATTAGTTTAGAACATACTAGATGCCATTTCTGGAAAAGCTGATCGTTTAATGTCCATGAGTTACCCAGAGAGTTGACCAGAAATTGGACATCCATCGTAATGCTGAATTGGTTCAACTTTAATGGTGTAGAAAAGGGATACATACCAAGGAGAGACCCACCCACGCACACTGGAACTCTTTACCGGATTTATACATCTTCCTTCATCTCACCAAGGATGTACAATGGTTGGGAATGTATATATCAAAAGGGCTCTCCCTCAAAATGTCAAACTACTGCCAATGACAGCCTAAAGAAGCCTGCACAGGGAAACCCACAGGGCACTGCCACCACCACCACTAAGCTTTTACTAATAAATGCAAGGTCTATGATTAACAAAGACCAGTTACTTGACTCATTAGTGTCTCTCAGCCTCTGATTGCAATAAAAGTAGGTCTGCAATCCACAATCACAGGTACTTGATTTGCTAATGGTCCAGTCATCAATCAATTATGTCCTCCAGACTAAAAGATATCCACCAAAAATAGGCAAAATGACAAGAAGGGTGGAAAGAAAAGAGGGGTGTACCAGGGCGCTTCTATAACTAATCGGTTATCAAACTGCAAAGTGCAACCAATAAAAACTTAAGTGTTATTACTCAAATATTTATAGTGTGCCAACGTACAATGGAATATACAAAATACAATTACCTCAAATTCAATAGTTTATATAACCTTCACCAAATAAATGTGAAAAACAAAATATATATAATATATGTGAGGTGAAAAAAAATAGCAGCTCTAAACCCTTGTCATCTGGTCCCAAAGTAGTATGTCGTCTTCCAGGTAAGGGGAGCGCTTGGAAAATACGTGAACGAAAGAAATACAAATAATGGTGTAGCCAATAGTGAAAGTGAACTATTATCTAAAAAAAAAAAAAGTGTTGATCCCACTCACAGATTTCTTCTAGTTAAAATAGCATATCAGAGATCCACGTCTCTTTGGGAGCACTGTAATGGACCCTCCTCTGAAGTTTGTGTCTTTAGATCCAGTGTTTTCTCGAAAAGCAAGGAGAACTCACAATCGTGTAGTATATCAAAGGAAATATATATTGCACAAACAGATTTTGACTTTTTCACTCACATTTTATACATGTGTAATTCATTGAAGAGGACTGGTTGACGATCTCTGTTGCTCTACCAGTCTCTGCCTGCTACCTCCTCTGCATCCGCATACATCACTTCCTGTGACGGCTCTGAGGGCGGAAGTAGCCTCTGGTCGCTCGGCTGCTAGCACTTGGATCTCAGGTCCCCCCAGGAACAGATTCAACGTGTTTCGCTAGGCTTCATCAGGAATCGGATGATTCTTGAATTGAGATCGAAGTGCTGGGAGCCGATACACCAGAGAGGCTACTTCCGCCCTGATTAGAGCCGTCACAGGAAGTGACGTATGTGGATGCAGAGGAGGTAGCAGGCAGAGACCGGCAGAGCGCGAGAGATCGTCAACCAGTCGTCCTCCTCCAATGAATTACCCACGTATAAAATCTGAGTGAAAATTTTGAAATCTGTTTCTGTGCAATATATATTTCTTTTGATATACTACACTATTGTGAGTTCTCTTTGCTTTATGAGAAAACACTGGATCTAAAGACACATACTTCAGAGGAGGGTTCATTACAGTGCTCCCATCAGAGACAGGTGGATCTCTGACATGCTATTTTAACTATAAGAAATCTGTGAGTGAGACCAACACATTTTTTTTTAGATAATAGTCCACTTTCACTTTTGGCTACACCAGTGGTGCGCAAACTGTAGGGTGCGAGATTTTGGGGGGGGTGGGAGCGGCAGTTATAGAGATCCCGCAATCTCACCCCAGGCAGTTAAATGCCGGGGGACCACGCGAGGCCTCTAAAATACACTTAACTTCCATCGACGCGTCGTCCTAGAAATCCGGCATCACATTACCATGGTAACGTGACGTCATTTGACGCGAGGGGGTGGGTGCGAGGCACCGAGGAGAGCAGGCAGGGGTGTGCACAGGGAAAGGTTTGCGTGCCCCTGGGCTACACCATTATTTATATTTCATGATTTCACATATTTTCCACGTGATCAACAAGCGCTCCCCTTACCTGGAAGACAAGAAGGGTGGAAGCCTGACCGTTGTTTCACATAGGAATCGTTGCTGCACAAAAATACCCACACCATCGTCTGCTTGTCTTACCTACCTCGAAGGACTTCTGCTCATCTTCACCTTCACTTCAGAACTTGCTGAGCTGGAAGCATCACTGAATGTGAACAGAAACGCTATAATTTTAGGGGATTAGAGTTTCCACATCGATCAGGAGATATGAAAGTCACAAACTTTCTTGATTCTATATTGTTTGGGCTTAGACATGTCATTCACAATAGCTCCAATAACTATGATCACACAATAGACCTCATCTTTACAAATGGTACTTGAGTGGATTGTGTCTCTGCCACAACGGTATCCTGGTCTGATTACACCATCGTTAAAGCTTCTGTTTCTCAACCTCAAACATCAACTGAGTCATTGAGAAAAACTCAAAGCATGTGCAGACCATGAAAACTGCTAGGACTTGGACATGTTCACAGACACGGCCTCTACTCCAGAAACAGTTTTCGCTACAACAATGGAGATGTTTTTTGCACATAATCGCTCCCCCGAGACACAGTCACAGTAGTAGAGCCTCAGATATTGTAGCTTCTTTAGATCTACTAACGCTCAAAGCTAACAACTCTAACGTGCATGGCATAAAAAGAACACTCCTGAAACACCATTGAAAGACTACCCACCTAAGAGAATATAACTAGATCACTCTTGCCAAGAAAGCCTACGTGACGACAAAAGAACTGCACAAAACTCCAAAAATCTTTTTAAGATGGTTCCTACTGACCAAACTCAGCAGCTCCAGGAATTATCCAAAACTTAACATGGTCAGGACAGACCATACTCATAGGACACCAGAACCAGATTGATAAACCGAAGACTCTGAGACATGTCCAAAACCACTATATAGCACTCTACAAGACGATAGTCTGGCCATCACCATTGATTGGCTCTTCCATTGAGATTCACACAGTCAAGTTCTGCCTCTACCACCTCTACTCGTTGGGGAAAAAGACCTGTGGAAGGTCTCACAGCCTGGTCACACCCAGAGTTGATTATGGAAACTTACGATCTTGGCTGGCCAAAGAATTATATAAACAGTTTATTAGCAATTCAGAATAGCACAGCTAGAACTACCCATAACCATAAAGTTATGACCAGATCGGTGAAACCCCAAGAAAGTCGCTGGCCACTAATTAGACAACAAATTGAGTTCAAAGTTCTCTGTGCCAACTGAAGCAACACATGACCTAGCACCACCATACATCCCAAAACGCCTCACTACATATCAGCCAACTAGACTACATGGAAAAACCAACAGCACACTGCTCAGTGTTCCTTAACTCAAATCAATGAAAACTGGAGAAAAGATCATTCCCACGCCCTGGAGCAACCTCCTTAATGACGTCCGAGAAGCTCCATCTACCAAGCTTTCAAGAAAGTTCTTAAGACCCACCTATTCTGAAAAGCATTTGGGCAATAGCTTCAGCCATATTGATCTGCACTGTGAAACCTAAAAATTATGGATGAACACATTACTATATTGTAAGGAAGATGATCCAGGCACTCTGACTTTGCAATAAGAAATGTATTACAGCTAAGAAACCAACATTTAGACTGCCACGCTGTCTTTATCAAGGTGAGGGCTCTCACCTTGATAAAGACTGCATGGCAATCGAAACGTTGGTTTCCTAGCTGTAATGAATGTCTTATTGCAAAGTCAGAGTGCCTGGATCATCTTCCTTATCGTGTACATTTATGGAACCTGCAGGACATTCCCTGATTCCGTGAGCACCGGCAGCTGATTTATGTTTTGCAACAGTAAGATGTGTGCCAGTTATATATCTATGGATTGACATTACTATATTACACACACGGCAATTAAAGGTCAAAACTGAATTAACAACTTAACTGTCCCCTGCATGTCTGATGGAGGTACTATGTGTTGCCATGCTGCTTTTTTTAATTTCCACTAAGAATCTCTGGGACAGAACACCTGTCGCCCCAAAGGGTGTTGACGTTTTGCTGCTGTTCACTCCTGTTTGATAATGTTACATCTGCTCTATTGCCTCTGAAACTACACATCCCTCTCATCCCCTGTACACAAAGGTAACTTACCCTGCCCATAGATTGTAAGCTCTTTGAGGCAGGGCCTCTTCTAACACATTGAAGGTCTATCCTACCTCTTCTAAAATGTCAATCCTGTCTATAAATGTTACTTTTGCCCGTAATCAGATACTGTCCATGAAATATCTGTAAACTGAATGTGTATAACCTTCGTTCATTTTAATGCAACCATTTATTTATAAATGCAACCATTTATAACTCTGACTTTTCTTGTCTCTTATGTAACAAAAATAACTGTATTTAATGGTAGTTCTCAAACTGACTGTACAGTATTGCGATGCCCCCTTAAGTGGAGGCCTGTATTTACTTTAAAAAAAAAAAAAAAAAATGATTGTGCATGCTAGAGATTTAGAGAGAGTTTCACTACAAAATAGATCACATATGCCCTCTAAAGCATTTAATAAATTATTTACAAATACTTCTACTTCACCTGCACAACCTATTTAATCGTGCCATCACAATTAGCTCACTTTTCTCTTTGGAGAGACTGCCCTCTTAATCTCACATCCTGATGGTTCTTTTGTATATAAAAAAATATAAATTATTATGGGTTGCTACTCTTTGCGTAACAAAATGGTTCTACCATTTATAGAGCTTAGGCTTTGCTAACAAAACAAAAGCTTTGTAAGTAATGATAAATTACAGATTTGGTGTTTTTTCTTGGAAAAAAAGTTTTCATATACAGAACATTTTCATGCAATTATATTTAATTATAAACCGTGTGCTGACAAGCTTTGTCGTTTTGACTTCACTCTGTTGCAATTACCAGCGTAAAAGTCATAATGTATGGAAGTACTGAAACAATTAAGGGCATGTTTTAGACAGGTACTGTAGCATTGTGAAAAGCTGTAGTTATGAGTCTTTACTAGGACAGCTATATTTAATTGATGGTGTAAGGTCAGCACATTAAAATAAATTGGTCACCAGGAAATTAGAGGACAAAAGTTAACTTAAATGGTTTTCATAGAGCTGGGAAAACAACATTATTTGTGTTCTTTGTTTAGCAGATTATTCGTATTTGGACAGTGTTGAAACTTGCAGTTGGTTCTTTTCGTCCCAGTTAGTACAAATGTAATGTAATGCGTATAAATGATGAGAAATATATCATATCTGTAGGACAAAATCATTGTTCATTTTTCTGTTGGTAGTAACTAACAACTTGGAGATTTTTTAATTTTAGAAATTATGTATACTTCTATCCCAACTGCAAATTAAAACTACTGAGTTTTACATAAGGAATAGTATTTTTTTGTTCTCTATCCTTTCTGTTTCACAAGTTATCTTATGATTGTGTTAAACTTAAATTGAGGCAGGCTTTATTTATTTATTTTCTACAAAGTGTGTGTGATTAAAAAAAAAATTACCCCTGAAGAAGTTGCATTACAAGACTAAGCGCTTTGGGCTGTCCGAGACGATGACGACGTCTGGTACCCACTACACACTGTGACTCTGAAAGGGGTGGGGCTTACTTGTGGAGAGCGGCATGGTGCAGATCAGCCAGGGCAGGCGCTGCCACAATTGAAATTTATGCTAAGCGATTTTCAGTACCATTTGCTGTTTTAAGTGTTCCTCCCTACCTGATTCGTTGTTTGCTCTAAGGGGATCCACAACCCCCTTTCTGTGTGTCTGTGTTGCCAAAACCCTCTGTACTCCATGATCATGGAACATAAGTCTATGGAATGGGATTCCAGGTGCACCTTTATGGATAAACTGTACAACAAAGACAGAAGTGGTCATGGATTTCTTCTCTCTACTCCCAACCTTTTGTGTTTACACTAATAATTCCCCGTCCGATTCATGCTGCTTGTACATTTTAGTTGTTTGCTGTGGTGAAATATTATGGTTTTAAATATCAATGAGGTTGTTGTTTTCAACCATACAGCATCATTTCTGCAGAGCAATTTAACAATTCAAAAGTCAATACTGAAGGGTATATGGATCAAGGCAAATGTGATGCCATTCTGGGGTCCAAAATCTGCACCATATGTATCAAAGAAAAACAATCTGATGAAATGCACATGACTTTTCCATCATACAGATTTTTGGAGAAGTTTGTTTTGCCACAGAATAATTTTACTTTGAGTACATAGTACCCTGAATGTTGAGGAGTACAATAGCCAAAAACGTATTTTTGGTTTTGCATATTGATTATATTGACATAGGGTGGGTAGATTATAATTGGTATATGAGAACACTTCTATATTCGAATAGGTGTTTCTTTGGTTTTCTTCCACTGATTATGTAGAAGGAACAATTGATTTGGTAGTGCAATAACATGGCATTTAAAGGTACAATCGTTGACCGAGAACCAACACTTTTTATTTATAAAGAATTTAACAATCTTATTGTCTTGATCATGGTGTTCCCCTCCACCGCTCAAAAAAATGTACCAAGTAACAGGAAAGGGGCTGCCATCGCCATAATTCCCAAGGAGAAGTAGGAGGAGGACACAGCACTACGTGGCACGTAAAAAGAAATATTCCAACTGGTCACATTCATATCAACTTGTTTGTATCTGTGTCTCAGTCTGAGCCCTGCTTCTGACTTTTCAACTGACCCCTGGGGAATTGCACATTCACTCATCTTCATTCAATGATATAATTAATTGGCTATATAATGAACCTTATTAAAGAAGTTAAAATATATTGCACAAATGTCAGAATATTTAAAAGTATATTAAATACCTGAATGGTTTCAGCTACAAGTCAAAATATAGGGCAAGCACATAGGGCCATCCAACATATGGGTCCTCATTTATACTTCTGGCTCCACGGCAGTCTTTGTGTAGAGCGGTATTGGGCGTAGGACTGTCATAGCAGCCTTGTTGAAGCCCCCTATGTCTGGGGGCGCTGTCACCAAGACGGAAAGAACCAGAGGAAATCCACAAAAGTCTGTTCTGTCCCCCCACAACATCGCAGGCATCTCAGCTCTCCTGTACCATCACAGATAATCAGCAGTACACCTAGCAGTAGCCTAGTCATATCTCCCAGGGGGTGGGGGAAGATGCGCTACACTTATTATACGGGCAAATGACATGGTACTCTTCAGTCACCTCATTCTTTGGCCTGCTTAAATCCTGGGTTGATACGCCAAAAATTATATTGCCCCCCTTGACAGGCAGGGCGTCTTCACCATAATTCACAAGGAGAGCCAGAAGCAAGACTTGGCACTATTTGGCATTTTAAAAAATGCCCAACTTATCGCGTTCATGTCAACTGTTCATATGTCTGAGTCCTGTTTCCAAGTGTCTTCTCAACTGGACTGACAGCATAAAGGGACCACATTCTAATGTTGCCCCGGCAACCCTAACAAGACAAAGGTGGTTGGTTACCTGTCATACATATGTAGCATGTGCCTCTTTCTTTGGGGCATTACAATTAAATAGAAAACTATGCTTACATCAAATATTTCTCTAGATTGTTGGCTCACAAGCTGGGCCCTCATTACCCTTAGTATCTGTTTTGTGCTGTTTTGTCCTTATTTCAGATCAAAATATTAAGGGAAGGAGAGAAGGTTTTTTGTGTCTGCACACTTTTTGAACACAGTGATATCACACACAAGGGAGTAGCTAGAGGAAGTCCCAAGTCTTAGCTTCCCATGTTTACAAATTAATTTAAAAAAAAAATTCAAATATTCATAGGTGTCGGATTGTGATAAACAACGTCTTGGACATGCCACTGCCATTAGTACACTTTGGTCCTAGGACGGGCAACACTTTCATAAGGTTACTTAAAATCTAGTGATGGTGTTGTCATGTACATGCTTTAAAACACTTGCAGAACATGACACTATTTTAATAGCGATTATAAATTGCAAAGAAGTAGAAACCAAAAATAACCAGTTGTCTCTAAAACCAAAAATCACCATTTTTCTTATTGTTTTTGTTTGAAATAAATATTGGAAAGTTGGTGCTTTTGGAAGTTTCCTGGTGGTTAAACACATTGTCTCTACTAGGTAGAAACTGACTATCCTGCAACAAAAAATCTCAAAATAATTCTGAATTAGACTGCCTTTTAATATTTACAGGAAGCTGAAGATTAAATTATTGAGCATTATTTTTATTTGCCAAAATTCAGTGGAGATGTGATGGGTTCATAGTTTATTCCTCCCCCCCCCCCCCCCCCCCCGTGAGAGTTGCTGGATTCATAAGAATAGCGTCAAATGACATTCTAGTTTAACCTTGCTGTATACCAAATCTTTCAACAAGATTTACCGTGCACAACAGTTGGTTACTATGTACATATATAGCTATATACAGTGGTCGACAAATCACCAAAAAATCTACTCGCCGCCTAGTACCACCCGTGTGCTGCTTGGGCCAATAGGAGCTCGCCACTATGTTATATCCACTCGCCCGGGGCGTGCAAAAGTATAGGTTTGTCGAACACTGGCTATATACATTATTTTGTTTTGAACTATTTGATCCAAGTTTACTCAAAATAATTTCACCACAACCACAACTTAATATCGCTACAAATAGGTAGGGGAGTTAAAATTAAATTAAATGGTGCTTCTTAATTTAGCTGCTTCCCAAAATATGCTGCTTTAGAGCGGATTTGCTCAATATATTTTTGCATTAAAAAGGCATTAACCACTCTACATTGACACGCTCTCCGTATACTGTACATATTAATAAGAGGGAATGCCCATCAGGTTGATTAACTATTTTATAATGAAGATTTTCAGTGCTGCATGCAGTAGAGCATGGATGTGTTGGAGATCATTAATCCTCCCACACTCTCTTCTCTGTGCGAATTTTGCTCTCATCTTTTATTCCTGTTTTTCTTTTATGTTTAAGGCTGATTTCCTCTCTAGGCTTTGTGATTTGAATTGTTCATTCAGTAAAACAGATCTAGATTGCAAACAAAATAAATAAAGGCGTCCACGAGAGATGTTTGAAAATGAGCCTTGGCTCTTGTCATGTATAGACAGGGTGAATAATACTAGAATCTGTCTTCTCCCTGCGTTTATGATCTCTAAAGGCATTATTCCATGGTTTGTATTGTATTGTATGTCTTTATTTATATAGCGCCATTAATGTACATAGCGCTTCACAGCAGTAATACATGTGGTAATCAAATAAATAACAGATAATATAAATAACAGATCATGGGAATAAGTGCTTCAGAGATAAAAGTAACATTAAGGAAGAGGAGTCCCTGCCCCGAGGAGCTTACAGTCTAATTAGTAGGTAGGGAGAACGTACAGAGACAGTAGGAGGGAATTCTAGTAAGTGCGTCTGCAGGGCGCCAAGCTTTATGTATCATGTGTTCAGAATATCCACAGCGCTATTCATGTGCTTCTTTAAGCAAGTGGTGGGTCTTAAGGTGGGTCTTAAAGGTGGATAGAGAGGGTGCTAGTCGGTTACTGAGGGGAAGAGTTTGGAACACACCTGCAGCACACGGGTCTGCTCTGCAACACAAACACACACACATTTCCACATTTTCTTGCGATTCTACAGTATATTCACTGCAAGGTGCCAAAAAGGCCACTCGTAGTCCTTTATAGAATTTGCCCAAAACATCTCCCTTTTCTTTTTATGTTTTTTGATCATTCAGTAATTCATACAGATTTCAGAGCAGTAACAATTTTGTTTACGCTGTAGCCCTCTAAAGAATGTGTTCTCAATGTACACGTTTATATAAAACTGTATCTTAAAGATCTAATAGCGACACGGGTAGCGAATTGCCGCAATGGCCGCTGTTTAAATATCTCTTGCCGTGCGGGCCAATGGGAAGCCGTGACATCATTGGTGCGGCTTCCTATTGGCCCATGTGACGCGGGAGCTTTAAACTTTAAACCCCTGCTTGCTCAGCTGGAGAAGCTACCAGCACCCACTTTGGAGGCAAGTATCACCGGAAGTAGGGGGTCCCCAGAGCTGAAATTAATGGGGTTTAGCTCTGGAGACCCCTGCTTCAAGGCTATATAAAGAAAATTGCAGAAACATTTCCCAATTTGGATTGCTCCTTAACCTTTTTGAGATGCAAATGGTAAAGAATTTAACAAATTCTCATATAGGTTAACAGTTTATGTACTTTGCTATTCTGAGTAAAATAAAGCATACCTGCTATAGAGTGATACAGTGGATGGAATCGGTTGACTCTTTGATTCTAGTTTAACAGATGATGTCGCTTAAAAGGCAGAGACGATAAACAGTAATTCTGTGAAAGGAATAGCGCAGTTTCCCTGATATCTACGCTAATCCTTAACTAAATTTTGTTTACTTGTATGTTGACTTTTGCACCTTTAACAAAACTTCAGTATACATTCTTTAAACATCATAGCAAAATGTCTAGAGAAAAAAAAGCTCGTCATATCTTGAAAGTTTATATAATGACCACATCCTGACAGAAACTCCACGTTAAAGTTTCAGAACTCCTTGCATACAGATGTAGCGAAGGTTACATTAACCTTGGTGGCGTTATGGATATGTTTATATTCTGCGCTATCCCTGCCATTGAATCCTTTTAATACTTTGGGATATTTTATTATCAAGTAATATAAAGCTTGCTACATCTGTACCTCTGTTATTAATAAATGGATTAGAGGTCAGAATAGGATGTTTTGGCCACGACAAACTGATGCCGGCGCTTCGCCGCAGGGCACCTCGCTGCAGGGCACCTCGCCGGACGCCATCTTTAAATGTCAATATCCCTCGCAAGCCATCGCCGCTCGCAGCCTGAAATGTCCCGCGTGCCATCATGTGGGACATTTAAAGATGGAGCAGCGGGACATTTCGGGTTGAAGCATGCGAGCGGCGATAGCTTACGGGGGACATTGCCATTTAAAGATGGCGTCGTCTTGATGGAGCAGTGGTTTGATTGTGGACAAATAGCCTAGACCGATTAGAGGTGTAGTCGTGCCATGGGAGCTGTAAACGTCAGGTTTGTTGTAGGTACCTGTAAATAGACGAACATGAAAGGTCTGCATGTTTGAAGTTCACAAGCTTTCAACACCTCTGAAGTCTCGCTATAAAACAAAATTGGCCAATTTTTTATTTTTAATTTACACATAGCTGTCATACAAATGAACACCCTGCTAATGAGTAGGACATGCACAAATAAAAATAATCTTCTGATTTTATGTTTTTGTTGATTTTTGCACTACTGTAACATGCAGAACATTTTGAAATGTACTCCTATATGACTGGCTTAAGACCTAAAATCCCCAACCTGGTACATGTTTAGTATTCTCCAGCAAGTCCACAAAAGAATACCTGCATACACGCCCAAAATTGCAGAATGTCAGCCTCTTAATGATATCAAGGATGGAACAGCAAAGAGACACCAATGGTCTTAGATGAAAGAAAAACACCTTTGGAGTGCAATTGCGGTTCCTTGATCTATACAGTTCCCATTGCTGCACCTGTGGTAGTATACCCACAGTACTGTGAGCCCACCTCTTTATAGACATTGCCTCTTAATATTAGCTACAGCTGCAGCGGCTGTTATTCAAACACTTCACGCGTTGTGTACATTGGAATACCGATGTCATTACGCAGGATGTCTTTCAACCGTACCGCCTTAAGACGCGAGTGCAGAAAATTACATTTTAGAGTTCTGGTTTTTAAACACCTGAATTTGACACAGTAGCACAGTACTGTACACATTGCAATGCATTTATTTCATTGCACCCAAAGAAACAGAATCCATGAAATTCAACAAAGCACTCGCGGTAAGCGCGGGTGCCTGGGGCGATTGGCCGCGTTCATGCTGCGTGGAGTACAGCAGCGCACACAAAATCGGCGCCGAGATGTGTTTGAATAACGGCCGCTGCAGCTGTAGGCTGATTGTTCAGCCACCTGCAATTTTCAAGGTTAGATTTTAGAACAATTGATCAATACTGTACCTAGGTGTGGGGTACTAACATTTATCAAAACTAGTGCTTGGGCAAATTGGAAAGTACTTTGTACTGTACTGTAGTCATGCGATGTGTTCCAACTTCTCTGCCAAATGCACATTCAATATACCTTAAACATGGGTTTATTATTCAATTGTTACAAAAGGTTTTGTGGTCTGTTTGTTTGATTATGAATGTAAAACAAACATTTTAGATACTTAATAGTTTGACTAATATCCAGAGTTGTGATGCTGTTACAGTTAATGCACTCCTATTTTATGAATTCCGCACTGAACTTCCAGAGTTCATGAAGTAATGGAACCGCATAAAAAAAATTAGACAAGTCTCTAATGAACAGTAATATCCGTTTTAGTCTTACCATTTGCTCACCAACAGCCGTCATGCTGTGAATGGATCATGGTGTCATTTCAGTGTAATTGTGAGTGATGAAGCCTAATGCCTTCCCTGAATATGACTTTTGTTCCAAACCAGATTATGGAAACATTTTATTTTACACAAGGGAATTGTAAAATATTCAGTGATGGTAACTCCATAGGTCACTAATTGACTCATCAGCAGATTTTCGGCACCTATCTTTGGCCCAGATCCATTCATATAAATGGGAGTAAAGCTTAGCACCCTTTTGTGGATCTGGATTTTGTCCTTCCCGAACATTATTTGGGGACAGTATATCATTCGGTTCTGCATGTGGAGCCACTCTGGTGCAAATAATGAAAAATCAAAAAGTCACACACATCAAGTAGCACATTGCTGTTCTAAAAGTTCCAAAAAGAGAGAGAATGCTGGTTGGTATAAATATCAATTCGTATTTTGTACCACAGAAGTTCAATAAATAAATTAACAAAAACTATACTCCCCTATTAAACACCACATGCCACACGCAGTTGCCTGTGTACACTGGCGGTGATCAGCAATGTGTTTTGTTGGTATCTTCATCTGGGGGTCTGTCGGATATCGGGAAAGGGCTGGGTAGCTGCGTGGCGTTCAGTGCTGGGGAGAAAGCCCCCTCCCCCCCCCCCCCCCCCGCAAAAAAAATTGCCAGAGGACTGTCACAAAGGGTAGAGATTAAATTCCTTTCTAGAACTATAGCGTGCTGGAACACTTTGAAACTGTTATAAAGGTTGCCTTGAATTATACTGCTGTATAGAAAATATGTCTGCCTTTGTCAATGCCTACATACATTTTTTTTGTGTGTGTGTGTGTGCTAATTAATGTGTTACCTGCTCCATTCTTATTTTTATGCCGGAGTCTTTGTAATGAGTCTTCTGCCAACCACACATACATCCGATATCCTAAACATTTAAAGTTCCAGGAACTGTGTTGATTCATTGTGATCAATTAATGTTTACTGTTGGACAGATCTATATTAATTGTTAAAGGGTATTTTAAAAGCACATAAACATGAGTGATGATTAAAATATATTAATTATAAAAATCAAGCAATGTATTGTGTAGTAGTTTCTGCATTTTAGGATTACATGGGGTCGACAGACATTAGAACCCATCAATTGTACAGAAGTAAGCAAAGAATTCAGAATAATCTCAACGTTTAGAGCAGCGATTCCCAATAGGGGGCTTGGAAACTCCTAGTGGTTCAGGAATTGTCTCCCAAGGGGTTGCCAAAAAAATGTAATGGCAGATACCATGCAGTGTAGTGGGTTCCTGAGCCCATGTAGAGATTGCACACCTAGTAAGACCCCAAACTACACCTTAGCATGGGTGGTATAGCTGTCAATTGTGTCAAGAGCTTCATAAGTCACTCCCCACAATGCTTTGCATCCACAGTGACAAGGCATTGTGGAACGTGACCTTGGAAGCTCCTGCAGTAAATAACAGCTATACCACCCATGCTGTCTTCACACACTGAGGTGCAGTTTGGGGATGTGTTCCCCACACAAGGTCAGGACACTATACTCTGGGATCAGTCTAACAGTTTTGTTAGCAATAATTTGATTTAGTATTTGGGGTTCGGGGAACAAATATTTTCGAGCCCACGTGAAAAGTTTCCAAAGGGGTTTTTTTTAAATTTATTTTTTCCCCCCATTATGCAACTGATCCTAAATTAAATTAATTATTTCTGTGGGATTGATCTAGAAACCCTTATGAGTTAAATCTACAAATTGCCCACGTAAAATCCATACTGGCTAATATGGATTTTCAACAGCAAATGGCCCCAACAGCCACTTCAGACAATATACAGCAGAATAGGACCCTAAGGGCTGTTCTATAGTGTGTGCCCTTGCGAACGTGTGTGCTCGTGACGCACACTTTCTGTGGGTATACAGTCCGAGCTGCCGGGACCGATAGGCAGGGAAGTGTGTGTGTAAGTGTGTAATTTATTATTTAAAAAAACACATTTGTAAAAAAAATAAAAAAAAAATATTTATTAACATTGTGCAGACACATACATACACACATACACACATACATACATACACACATACACACATACACACACACACACATACATACATACACACATACACACATACATACATACATACATTTCAGCGGCGGTAGCAGCGCAAAATCTTTATTTCCTTACTCTTGCCCCCCTGACGGCAGGCTGCACGCTCACTGCTGTGCGAGCGCGCGGTCCTATTGTAGAAAGGCTGACTAACCTCAGCCATCTATAATTGCCGCACACGGTGCAGCAAGCGCGCCCACCATAGAACAGCCCTAACTCGTGCAGAAATGTCTGATAAAATGGACTTCCACGTTTTATAGCAAGTGAGAAAAGGTAGATGATTAAATGTGCAGTGAGTTTGATGCCTTTTGTTTTTGTTAGCTTTAAATGAAGTAAATGACTTGGTATTTTCCACTTGGCTTCTATAATTCAACCTATCCAGAACCATTAGTAAAATTCTTTGAAAACAAAGATATGCTGGATTTTTGTTACCCTGTTTCACATGAATGTGCCATCGGATTTAAAATAGCCATGAAACAAAGATGCAGATACTGTCAGGTTACCTTCTAATTCTAGTTTTAGTTCTTCTCATTGTAAAATAATTTTTAGATTAAACTACAATCTTTTACCTGTAATGTGTACTGACAGCAATAGTTGTCCTGTGAATAAATCCGTATGCAAGTGAGATTTGTTCTGGGAGTTAAAACATCACAAACCAATTGAATGTCCTAACATGCCATTAAGAAATGACTTGCGCATGGTATACAAAACCGTGATCAGCAGAGCAACAAATAGATTTGTATATGGTTTCCCAGAAAGCTTTCTATGCCAACAGATGTTGCATAGTAGAGGAGGTTTTATATATCTATATATCTCTTAATGGTTACATTTAGGCGACCGATACTCATCCTATATTTTATACAGATGACGTAAAAAAAAATCCTATATTTTATTCAGAGGAAGGCAATGCATTTCTTCCTGATTCCAATAATGGCCATCATATTTCTATCTGGATCAACATCCTTCTCATGTTTCCTTATTTGGTATATACGTACAGTATATACCTTTTCCTTTCTAAAAAAAGATGTCCAACTTTTTTTTTTTTAATATATTGTAAGCGCCATCACTGTCTCCATGGGTAATGAATTCCAAATTTTTATTGCCCTTACTGTAAAGAGCCATTTCCTTTGTTGCTGGTGAAATCTCCTTTCCTACAACCTTCAGGGATGACCCGTGTCGTTTGTACTGCCCTTGTGATGAATAGCTATTTTGAAAGCTCCTTGTATTGACCCTGAATATACTATATATTGTGATGCCTCCGTCACGTTGCGGGGTCTTTTGTCCCAGATCAAGGCAGGAAACCTTGGGTTTGTTGAACAGGGTTTTTATTACTGCACAATAACTACATAATAGGCACACCGTCCCTTTAAGGCAAAACAAATCATAAAATAAACGCCTACTCTTAGGAGACTAACTACACCACTCCAGCCCTTTCTGACTAAGTGGCTAGCTAAGCTGGTTTCCACCCCAAAACATGTACTGCAAATACAAAAGTCCTTATTTATTTTGGTGCTGTACTGGCATCCCTCCCACGATAGTCCAGGAAATCTCTCTGGATCCAATGTCCTAGACAGGACAGCCTTGCTTCCACAGCAGACACATCCTTGCTTCCTGGGTGTGCAACCCAGGCACTCCCAGCAGGCTCTGCGACCAACTGTCCAGCAAGCCTAGGGGACTGTGCCAGTTAGCTTTGTCCTGGCTCGGGAGAAGTCTCTCTCTCTCCCCATTCTCTGGGGAAAGCAGTCAATCTTTGTGCAGCTGCCTGTCTGCTTTTTACAACCCTTGTTCCTTCAGGAGTTCTCTGCTAATTAGCTACACCTGTAGCTAGCCTCTCCAGCAGGAATTTAACCTACTGCATGCTGGAACCTACACTAGCTGCACTACTCCAGCAGATAGCGTCCGTGTCTATCACAATATCTATAGCTAATCTCTTCCATGTCCTTTATTAATTAATGGTGCCTAGAACTATAGTCCATATGTAGTAATCATCAGTTTTACTGTTATGTAGGACCCAAACCATACCAATGTAGTATAAAACACAGCTGATGGAGCAGCTGTGCTACTTGATGAAAATCTAAAGGGTACCACATTTGTAAATATTCTATATAATGCTCTGAAAAGAAATGCAATAATTGTGATCCTATAAGTTACATTACATCCTCTCCTTCAAAATTCAGTCAAGGCAACAAAGTTCTGTAAACACTTTTTTTGTTTTGTTTTTTGTTTTTAAACCAAACCCCTTAACAGTCTGAATACGGATCTGTAACTATAAAATCTATTTTGATGTTTCTAAAATATAGTGGAATTTTGTTTTTATGCCTTCTAAAACATTTATTTAAAGCATGATACACTGTTTATAAGGCTGAGTCCCTGCTGGCGCTGAGCACGCTTTTGCTTGGAGAGCGCTCCAAGCATGAGCGTCGGGTGTACTGTCGTTTACATGCGTGTGTGTGGGGGGGGGGGGAGGGAGGATTGAGCGCGCTGGAAAGTTAGATTTTTTTTTTGTTTACATAAGCGCCGAGCGCCAGTGAGCGTGTGCACGTGCACTGCGTGAGCAGGGACTTGCATATATCTATATATGTAAGTAACTGCGGCAAGCACCGCCCGCTCAGCGCTAGCAGAGACGCACCCTAAGGCTTACACCTCTGCTTGCATTTTAGTTGGCCCTCTTCTTTAAAAATCAGCCGGTGCAGACAAACTACATTACCTTATTATGAAGCTTCCTATGGAAGAAAATGCATAACTGAAGTAAGAAAGATAACTGTTGAAGTAAAAAAAAAAAATAATGATGATTCAGTGTGTAGCTTCACCATATATGTTGACAATGAGAAACATATATTTTAGTCTTGTACTTCTCTGACCACGAATCTGAAAAATTGATAGCGCACAGTTTCTTATTAAAAATGATGCTGGTGTTCATGCACTACATTTTATACCGATAGCAAGGGGCAGATTGCAGTTCAAATGTGCCCCAGGCATTTAACCTACTGCCATCCACTTCACGTGGTGCAGCAACGTCAGTGAAGGTGGGCAGCTACGGAAATTACATTCCCCCTAGTCCCAAATACGGTAGTACACCAATATGCCCTCCCATTTTTCACTATGGGCCACCACGACCCTTCTAGCGCTCAGAAAGGGTTAAATAATGGCTCCTTTATATCTTCTAATAAGTTACCTGCTTTTGTCACACAACTATTTGCAATTTACAAATCTGTTTCCACTGTCTGCATTTAAACCCCCTGTTTTTGTGTTGACATCTCTGCAGCGTTGTATTACTTCTGGGACTACCCGAGGCGCACACACACACAAACATCTTTGTCAGTGTAATCACTTTGTGCCAGAACTGAGAGAGAAGCAGGGCTGCTTTCCAATATACGCTGCTAATGTTTACTGTAATGTTTTTAAATGGCAAATTCTCTATGAAATTGTACGACTATTTTTTTATTTTGTGCAGGACACAAGTGAGACCGTATTTGAGATGTTAGTAGTACAGTTAAATTGAATGTTCTTAAACATTTTGTTAAAGCTCTTGACAAAAACATTTTCCAACTCCTGCTGCAGAAGCCAGCAACTTATTGCAGCGTTCTTAAAAATGTGGCACATTTGAAAGCAAATGAGAATTCCAATGAAGATAGAAATGTTTTCGTTGCACAGCTGAAGGCACCAATTTTTTTATTTAAAATAAAAAAAGGTGCAATTTAAATAACGGTACTGCATTTTTCAAAAGAAAAATTTATTTCATGAAGGATGAATATTTTTGAAGTTAACAAGAAGCAGGGTAGTAGGGATGACGAGTAGTAATAATAACCAGCTCTTTTCTCCTGAGACTCAAAGCGCCTCACAAATTACAATAGTGTGAGGGTAAGCAGCATTGTACATAAGATTTAGACAGTTCTGCCCAGAATGAGGCACAGGGAGATAGACTTGCCCAAGGTCACAAAGAGCTGAAGCTGGGATTTGAACCAGGTCGATTCTCGGTGGTGGCGCCTTTACTCACTGAGCCACTCCTTCAGGTAGGATGAAGTCAAGGACCAAAAGGGTAAAGTTGAACAACGACAGCATTTTATGTGACTTTATTTTGCCACTATTGTCTGGAGTAGATTGTTACTCAGATGATGTAATGCAAGTTTAGTGTCCTGAATAATTGGACTCCTGCTGTAAATGTTAATTGGATTGGTGATTAAAGTGTTTACAGTGCTTCATCATCTTGCTTTGTGCAGCATCTATCTGTTATGGATTCTGAATGTAGCTTTGGTTAACCCCCTTTCATGGTTCTATTTCGTGCTCGACCCACCATTGAATATGTTGTGACGCTATCCTTGCCCTTCTGGAGAAAAGTGTTTCTCCAGCACGTGGAAAATGCCTCACAGCATATTAAATCGTATCAAATAGGAACCTTTGTTTTATTCTAGGTTCACCTTTTTTGTCATAATATTGCAATTGTTAAATCATTTATTTTTTTTAAATAGATACAGTATATTGTAAGAGCCTGAAAAGATGGAATTTTCTTTCTCCAAGTTAATAGTACTGAGGATTTTTTTTTTTTTTTTTTTTCCAAACTTTTTTATTGGGTAGATACACAGTTACATATATGCAATTGTCAACATTTACATCCCAACATATTACACCATTTTCAAATTTTGTGGAAGAGAGGCAAGGAAACTTGCCCATGAGGAGCACTTCCCAAGAGGGGGAAGCTTAGTATAGTACCGAAGAAGGAGAAGAACAGGTGTGGGGGGGGGGGAGGGGGAGGAAAAGAGGGGGCGGGGAGGGGCGGGAGAGTGTATCTTCTTCTGGGCGGCCTGCGTCCCAGTTTATTAGGGTAGTAGTCCTTTATGAAGGGGATTCCTGTTTCGACCCTGGAAGGGGACCCTAGTCCTGTAATGTCATCCACGGTTCCCACACCCTTTCGAATGGTTTAATTTTTTGCTTTAGGTAGGCTGTAAGCTTTTCCATAAGCATCACTTCGTTGATTCTTTTTTTAATCATTCCCTTAGTAGGGGGGGGCTACCTTCTTCCAGGAGGACGCTATTTCACATCTCGCCGCTGTGAGGATAAAGGAGATCAATTTCCTAGTTGGGCGACCAATTTCCTCAGTTGGTCTGGCCAGTAGGTAGGTCAATGGCTCAATGGGTAACTCGAGGTCTGTGACCTCTTTTATTAAATTTTGGACCGTAGTCCAGTATTTCTTAATTTCTGGACATGCCCACCATATATGGGCCATGTCCCCCCTTTGGCCACAGCCTCTCCAGCACAGATCTGATGCCAGAGGGTAGATTTGTTTTAATCTCACTGGCGTGAGGTACCAATAGAAGAGTACTTTATAAATGTTTTCCCTTGTGGTGGTGCAGATGGATGTCTCTGCGGCCGCTCCCCAGATTTCTTTCCAGTCTTCCTCCTCAATAGTTATATTTAGGTCCGCGGCCCATTTAAACATGTAGTCATGTTGAGGAGATCCCTCCCTTGTTTCCATTTCCGAGTAGATCTTGGATATTAGTCCCCTTTGGTCCGAGTCAGACTTGCAGAGTCCCTCAAATCTAGTGGGAAAGGGGAATTCCAGGCTTGGCGATACTTTTTGAGCGAAATGTCTGATTTGGAGGTACTTAAACGCATCCAAGTTCGGGATCTTATATTTTGCTTTCAGGTCTCGGTAGCTTAGGAGACTTCCTAGACACATTATGTCCATTAGCGTCTTTATTCCTTCTGATTTTAGTTGGTCGAACTGTTTTGATGCACATCCCGGTGGGAACTTAGGGTTGTCAAATATTGGTGTAAGTTGCGAGCCCGTAGAGGCGAGCTTATATTTGTTTTTAGTTTTTAGCCAAACTTCCCATGTGTGCCTTGCTGTTCTTAGTTTAAATTTTTGCGGTGGCATGTCTCCCCTTTCCATACTCCATAGGCATGCTGGCAGAGAAGGCATTTTAGCATAGAATGTTTCTATTTGGAGCCAACATCTTTGGGTCGAGTCTGCGTTCCATAGTACCGCTTGCTTTAGTTGAGCAGCCTGATAATATTTTTGGATATCCGGGACTCCCATGCCCCCTCTCCCCCGTGATGACAGCAGAACTGATCGGGCTACTCTGGGTCTTTTGCCTTGCCAAATGAAATGGAACATCCTGTTTTGGATGTTTTTAAGCTCTGAGCCGGGGACATGGACCGGAAGGGTTTGGAAATAATACAGTAATCTTGGGAGAATATTCATTTTTAGAGATATCATCCTTCCGATCCATGATATTTGGTAATCTTCCCATTTGCTCAAATCCTTTTTGATTTTGTCAAAGAGAGCTGGGTAGTTACACTGATATAGTGACTGGTAGTCCCTTGATACATTCACTCCCAGGTATTTGATGTGTGAAGGGCTCCATTTGTATGCAAAGTTTATTTTGATTAGTTTCACTTCTGGCTCTGTTAGACTGATGTTTAGGGCCTCCGATTTATCACTATTAATTTTGTATCCTGATATACCTCCAAAGTCCTCGAGCTCCTTCTGGAGATTGGGAAGGGAGGTCTGAGGCTTGGTTAGCGTTAGAATGATATCATCGGCAAACAGGGAGATCTTATAATTTATTTTTCCAATCGTTATGCCCTGGATATTTATATTGTTTCGAATTTTAGCCGCCAAGGGTTCTATGGTGAGAGCAAAGAGGAGGGGGGACAAGGGGCATCCCTGTCTTGTACCATTTTTTATTTGGAATCTCTCTGAGTTTCCTCCTGGTAGTTTTACAATTGCTGACGGGTTTTGGTACAACGCCTTTACTCCTTCTAGGTATGTATCTTTGAAACCGAATTTCTCCAACGTTTTAGTGAGAAAAAGCCAATCAATTCTATCAAATGCCTTCTCTGCGTCTAAACTTAATAGCATTGCCTTGGAGTTTGTAAGATGGACGTGTTCAATGATGTCAAAAATCTTTCTGGTATTGTCCGAGGCTTGACGCCCTTGGACGAACCCAACCTGGTCTATATTTATTAATCTTGGCAGAATGGGGTTCAACCGATTCGCCAGGATTTTACTATATAGTTTCAAATCATTATTTAAAAGTGAGATGGGTCTGTAGCTCCCACACTGTGTTGGGTCTTTCCCCTCTTTATGAATAATGGCCAGGTTAGCTAGGGACATTGATGAAGGGATCGGGTTCCCTTCCAGGAATGAGTTAAACAGGTTCATCAAATGCGGGGTCAGGATTGGGAGGAACTTTTTATAATAGGTATTGGAGAAGCCATCTGGGCCTGGTGCTTTGGATGTTTTAGAGACCTTTACCGCGGATATCAGTTCTTCTTTCGTGATTTTGGAGTTGAGGTGGGAATTTTCTTCCTCCGTCAACTTGGGTAGATCACAATCAGCTAGATAGCTTAAGATTGCTTCCGCCTTTGCCGACTCTGAGGCCCCCTTTTGAGTCTTCAAATTGTAGAGTTTAGTATAAAATTTAGTGAATTCGTCCGCTATTTTCTTCTCGTTATATAGCACCTCACCAGACCCCTTTCTGATCGCCGTGATCTGGGATCTTTTTTGTACGCCTCTTAGTTTAGAGGCCAACAGTCTATCAGCCTTATTACCCTTATCGTAATACCTCTGGTTTGTCCATTTGAGGGCCTTTTCCACCCTTTCAAGTTGGATGTTCTTTAACTCATTTCTAGTGGTGATCAGGGCTTTATAGATTCTTTTTGAAGGGTTAATTTTATGTTGTTGTTCCAAATTGGTTATTTTCTCTGTCAGATCCTTTGTTATTTTTGCCTTGACTTTTTTCTTGTGGGAGGCAATTGAGATAAAGTTACCTCTGATTGCAGCCTTATGGGCTTCCCACAGTATTGCAGGAGATGAGACCGTACCACAATTGTTAATGAAGTACTCCTTAAGGGCCTTTTTGATCTTTCTCTCCACCTCTGGGCAATTTAGCAGTGTGTCATTTAATTTCCAATTGTAGGAGAATGTTTTTATGAAGGGGACCGATAGGGTTAAAGTGATTGGCGCATGATCTGACCAGGACGTTGGGCCTATGTCTGAGCCTACTGAGGCCTCTAGGATATTTCTGGATCCCAGAAAGTAATCAATACGAGAATAGGTCTGGTGAGGTGCTGAGAAGAATGTGTAGTCTCTTTGGCCCTGATGTTGGGTTCTCCATATATCCATCAAGGAAAATTCCTTTAGTATTTCTCTGAATCTCTTCCCTTTGCTAAGGGATTGGGGCAGGTGTGGTCGGCCTGGGGTGGATGATTTATCTTCTGTTGGGTCAAGGGCCATGTTCAGGTCTCCCCCCACTATCACTGATGACAGGTATCTCGGGTCTAAGTCCTCTAGTACTTTTTTCAGAAATACTATCTGGTTTTCATTTGGGGCATATAGATTGACCAGAGCGATTTCCGTACCCGAGAGTGTGCCATACACCACAAGGAATCTTCCCTCTGGATCTGTTACTGTTTTTGTTAAATTGAATGGGGTTCCTTGGCGGACTAAAATTGCAACTCCCCTTTTTTTACTGCTAAATGAGGAATAAAACCCCAAGGGGAATGCATTTTGGAATGTTTTAGGCGGATCCTGAGATGTAAAATGCGTCTCCTGGAGGAAAATGATATCTCCACCGGATCTCTTCATTTCTTGAAGAGCTAATCGTCTTTTTCTATTATTTTGTAGACCTTTTACATTAAGAGAGACCAATTTAATTGCAGATATGCTAGCCATAGGAGCTTTTATCAGCATAGTTTTTTAGGGCCTCACTTTTCCCAACGGCGAGGTCCTGCTTTAGCGCTTCGTTTATTTCCTTTAGGGTGTGGGGCCGTGCGGTCTGTGGGGCGTGTGTCTCTACGTTTGGGTCGCCTCCCCAGGGGAAGGGGGGGGAGGAGGGGGGAGGGGAAGTACAGGGGTGGGTAGGGGGGTGGAAGTCCTGCTGGGACAGTATCAGCAGGGGTTGTGGAGAAGAAAATGAAAAGGACTAGGCTTTTGAGTGGCCTAGTACAAGTAGTGACCGGTAGTCTACTAGCCGGTTGTTGGGCTTAAGGCCCTTGGGAGGTGGTTCCGGGTCTGTCTCCTCTCTGGTCGGGCAGGGAGACGTGGACCTTTACCTAGTGTTTTTGAGTACACCTTGTTTCTGACTTTGGGTTTAATGTTGGAGTCACGAGTAGGAGGGCCGGTTAGGTTCAGTTGGTTAGTGTGGCGGAGAGGGAATATTTGGTCGGGGGGTTGGGATAAGGTGGAGGGTGGGAGGAGAGGAAGGGGAGGCTGGGGTGAGAGGGGAGGGAGGGAGAGGGCAGAGGGGGAAGTGATAGCGGGCGGAGGAGGGGAAGGGTGGGCGGGGGGGGGGAAGGGGTGAATGGTGGGGGAGGGGTTAGGATAGGGAACGTGTTTGTATGAGTAGTCCAAAGGGGGCCCCATGACATATTATAGCCACATTTCAGCACAGAGGGGATACGTGGGCCACAAGTTAGAATCATCACATTTCAATAACTTTCAACATTTCCCCTTTGGGGCCACAGTGTACATATAACTTATGTTTAATTTGGAACACCCGTGCTGGCAAAACAGGGGGGGGGGTGAGGGTGGGAGTGAGGGGGGGGTGGCGAGGGGGGGAGGGAGGGGGGGGGCGAGGGGAGGGGCGGCGAGGGGGGGAGGTGGAGGGCGAGGGTGGGAGTGAGGGGGGGAGGGGAGGGAGAGAGGGGGAGGAGGGGGAGGGGGGGGAGGAAGGGAGGGGGGGGATGGAGGTGGGGGGGAGAGAATAAGGAACATATCTTATATGAGTAGGTCAG
The DNA here is from genome assembly GCF_040206685.1 of Ascaphus truei. Lineage (NCBI taxonomy): Eukaryota > Metazoa > Chordata > Amphibia > Anura > Ascaphidae > Ascaphus > Ascaphus truei. The sequence goes on from NC_134484.1 coordinate 170,842,323, forward strand.
GGGTGGTCTCATATTATATTATAACATCTTTTCAACTCGGAGTGGCTGTGTGAGCCTAGAACCAGATTCAACACATTTCAATAACTTTCAACATTCCCCCTTTGGGGTGTCAGTGCACATACTGTATAACTTATGCTTTAATTTGGAGCACCCATGCTGGCAGGTAGGGCGGGTGGGGAGGAGGGGGGGAGGGGAAGGAAGAGGGGAGAGGGGGGAGGGGAAGGAAGAGGGGAGAGGGGGGAGGGGAAGGAAGGGGGGAGGGGGGAGGGGAGGGACGTGGAAGGGGGGAGGGGGGGGAGGGAGGGGGAGGGGAGGGGAGGAGGGGGAGGGGGAGGGAGGGAGGGGGGGGAGAGGAGGGGGGGAGGTGGATGAAAGGTGGGGGGGAGAGAATAGGGAACATATCTTATATGAGTAGGTCAGGGGTGGTCTCATATTATATTATAACATATTTTCAACTCGGAGTGGCTGTGTGAGCCTAAAAACCGGATTCAACACATTTCAATAACTTTCAACATTCCCCCTTTGGGGTGTCAGTGCACATACTGTATAACTTATGCTTTAATTTGGAGCACCCATGCTGGCGGGTAGGGGGGGTGGGGAGGAGGGGAGGTAGGGGAAGGAAGGGGGGAGGGGAAGGGGAAAGGGGGAGGGGAAAGGGGGAGGGAGGGGGAGGGAGGGGGGATGGAGGGGGAGGGAGGGGAAAGGGAGGGGGGAGGGAGGGGAAAGGGAGGGGGGAGGGAGGGGGAAAGGGAGGGGGGAGGGAGGGGGAAAGGGGGGAGGGAGGGGGAGGGGGGGAGGGAGGGGGGAGGGGGGGAGGGAGGGGGAAAGGGGGAGGGAGGGAGGAGAGGGGGGGAGGGAGGAGGGGAGGGGGGGGAGGGAGGGGGGAGAGAGGAGGGGAGGGGGGAGAGAGGAGGGGAGGGGGGAGAGAGGGGGAGAGGAGGGGAGGGGAGGAGGGGGGGAGAGGAGGGGGGAGGGAGGGGGGGGAAGGGAGGCAGGAGAGGAGGGGGGAGAGGAGGGGGGAGAGGAGGGGGGAGAGGAGGAGGGGGGAGAGGAGGGAGGAGGGGGGAGAGGAGGGGGGAGGGGAGGGGGGGGAGGGGAGGGGAGGAGAGGGAGGGGAGGAGGGGGAGGGGAGGGGGGGGAGGGGAGGGGAGAGGAGGGGGGAGAGGAGGGGGGAGGAGAGGGGGGGGAGGAGGGGAGGGGGGGGAGGGGAGGGGAGGGGAGGAGAGGGGGGGGAGGGGAGGGGAGGAGAGGGGGGGGAGGAGAGGGGAGGAGAGGGGAGGGAGGAGAGGGGGGAGAGAGGGGGAGGGGAGGGGAGGAGAGGGGGGGGAGAGGGGGGGGAGGGGAGGGGGGGAGGGGGGGGGGAGGGAGGGGGGGGAGGAGGGAGGGAGGGGGAGGGGGGGGAGAGAGAGGGGGTGAGGGGAGGAGGGGGAGGGAGGGGAGGGGGGAGGGAGGGGAGGGAGAGGAGGGGGGAGAGGAGGGGGGAGGGGGGGAGAGGAGGGGGGGGGAGAGGGAGGGGGGGAGAGGGAGGAGGGGAGGGGGGGGAAGGGAGGGGGGAGGAGAGGCTGCAAAATTACATATACATTCACATGTCGTCGGTATCATGTAATTTATTATTCAAATTGAAGCAACAGACCTGGTGATATATGGCTTATCCAGCAGATGGCGCTCATCTTATGTCAATTGCGTGTATACCTTCCGTATATGTTATGATTTGTCCCCGTTGGGCTCTTTCCTTAAGCGCTTCGGGGGGAGCTATTGGGGGGGGGGAGCCGCTGGAGGGGGGGGGGGGAGCCGCTGGAGGGGGGGGGGGAGCCGCTGGAGGGGGGGGGAGCCGCTGGAGGGGGGGGGGAGCCGCTGGAGGGGGGGGGAGCTGCTGGAGGGGGGGGGGGCCGCCGGAGGGGGGGGGAAGCTGCTGGAGGGGGGGGGAGCTGCTGGAGGGTGGGGGGGGGAGTCGCCGGAGGGGGGGGGGGGCTGCTATAGCCTGTTTATATGTGTCGGTGGAGGCTAACAGGTGGGGCTCTGTCCCGTTACACTTTTATTCGCCTGTCAGCTTTAGGGGGTTACCAGGACAGTCCTAATGCGTATTGAGCACTCATTATTATTTTTCCCCCGCTGGGGACACCCCGTCCTGTATAGCCTCACACTATTATGTAATTATTCGGGGGGGGACTTGCCCGTTGTACATAGGGGGGGGGCACCCAGGGG
>NC_134484.1:170844727-170899363 GCF_040206685.1 Ascaphus truei
CTGTTAGGAGTCTTTCTTTGGTAGAATAGCTGTGTAGCTTCACAATTATATCCCGTCTTCTCTTTGGGTCATCTGATTTGGGCCCCAGGGCTCGGTGGGCCCTATCGATTTTCGAGATCCCTCTCTGGTATATCTCCACAAATCATTTTCAAACAGTTCAAGGAGGTAAGTTTTTTATTTGTGGTTGGGGGAGACCGCTTCAGGGACATTCCTTATTCTGATGTTCTGTCGTCTATCCCTATTTTCTTGTTCTTCCTGGTTCTCCCTTAAGGCCTCGATTTCCTCCCTCAGGTGGGCAATTTCTTCCTCCATCGCCGTCTGTCGGCTCAGGGCCTCCCTCCACCTTGGTTTCCGTTTCAGCTGCCCTGGTTGTTTAGGGAGGCGATTTCTTCTCTGATATCCCGCACTGCCTCCTTAATGTCCGTTTTTAGGGACAGATGCAGCTTTTTTCGTGCATCGAGGCAAAGAGTTTCCTCCATGTAGCCCCCTTGTTAGGGGTTCTCTTGACTCTGGGTGGTCTCTCACTGGGTCTCCGGCACACGAGGGGGTCGGAGAGCCGCGTGCTCCGCCGCCATCTTGCCTCTTTGCAGGCTCCTCTGCTTTCTTCTGATGCGGCGAGAAAAAGTTTAGCACTTCCATGAGCAGTCTGTTTCTTTTCCCCTTCGATGTCATCTTGGGGAGCGTTTATCTCTGCTTATGGGTTTAAATTGAGGGGAAAATTTCTTGCTTTTAGGTGCCTTTTTTTTGGTATCTTATGCAGTAGATCCACGGAGCTCCTCATTCACCCAGCCATCCCTGGTGAACGTCACCGGAAGTCTCCCCGAGGATTTTTTTTTTTTTAAGAATCAAGTTTGATCAAGATGGGGGAAAAAATGTCAAAAACGATTAATATTTCTATGGGTTTTTTAGTTCTTATATGCTTTTTTGACTTGCTACCCTTGATAAAATAAAATAATAGATTAATGGCTCCACACCCAGCAACAGTGCCAATAACTCCTTTTTTTTTTTTCTTTTTTTCTTTTTAATGGTTAGTAAATGTTAAACTATCAATCAAGGCCCTTCCCAGTAATGAAATAGAAATTATTTTGAGTCAATTGGTAAAAAAAAAAAAAAAAATGGATGAAATTTAACAACTTGGCTCTTCACACACCAGTGATGCCTGTTTATTTATTTTATTACCTTGGTGAAAGACAACCGCGTTATACTGCAAACTAAAATCCTTTTGGCTCAGAATAAAATGAGCCGTTATGGTGAATCTATTGTTTGCTCCTATATGTAATGAGACCTGGTTCTGTGTCTGATCCTGAAGGTTAGGTCGTTATGCTGGCAGTAATGGTATACATGCAACTAAAATGATGCATATTTTGCACCAAAAGTTGCTTGGCCAGTTCCTGCAAGCGGGTGAATAAAAACACAAAAAGCAGGTGCACAAAAGGCAAGTAAACAAAATTGTATTGATTAAAAAAAAAAAAAAAAAAAAAAAATCTATCTTACAATGGGGTAAGTAGTGGTCCTTGGTGAAAAACACCTGAAAGACCAAACATAGATGATATCTTTTGAGATCTCTATTGTAGAGGGGAGATGGATCATCCATGTTGGAAAGGCTGCAAGGGGGAAGTCCCTGCTGTTTGTGAACTGAATGAGATCAGAAAGCCATGTGCCCAGAGGGATTTGTCTTTGGAATTACTCATGGTTGAGTGTGTGGATTGATACACTTCAACTCCTGGGTTCGGATTTTAAATGCTCTACCAATTAAGAGCCCCTTTATGACAGCCCGAAGCATTTTTGAGTAATCTGCATTCCATGCCACAATTAGTTTAATTAATATAGTCTGAGTAGTATAGGAGTTGCTCAAGTGATTCTGGATTAGAAGATCATTAAGAAAAAAAAATCTTCAATAAATATATCCGAATATGAGCAGAGAAACCTCCCTTAGAAAGTGGATGAAAGAATGGATGAAAAAAATGAAGGAATTTAAAATATCTTTGAAAGTGAGAAATGTTGCTCTCTTCTCCATAAAGGAACAATAATTCCTTGAAGGTAAAGATGAATGAGATGTGTGCAGCCCACACCCCTAAGACCTCATTGGGAATGTCCATAAAGATGCATTTTTTCAGCAAGACGTATTCACATTTTACTTTGTTCTCCTCACCCACTCCAGGAGTCTCTGTTTGAGGCGTGAACAGCCGCAGGTAGCAAGATCCAAGAGGCAAAAAAAGACCAAATTGGAGCAGTGCACAGCCAAGGGAGTCGGGGTCCAAAAAGTGAATGAAAAAATGTTTATTAATCAGACGTAACTAAAAAGGAGGTGCAGAAACTCCTACGCGTTTCACACCCTTAGGTGCTTTATCAGTCACCTCCTTGATAAAGTACCCGAAGGTGTGAAACGCACAGGACAGTTTCTGCACCTCCTTTTTAGTTACGTCTGATTTATGAACATATTTTTTTTTTGGACCCTGGCTCCTTTGCTTCTCCAATTTGGTCTTTTTTTTAACCAATTAATATACCCAACTAGTATTAATACTGTAAAACTAATGTATGCGTTTATTGTATCTTGAAGAGTTTTTCTTGTCTTGTAAGTCTATGCGGTGCACTAAAAATTATACTTGATTAATAAACATTTTTATTTTTTTTTAAATCACACACTTTGAAATGTGTTGCAAACAGCCAGGACACAAGAAAATGCATGCATTGCAGACTTCATAATTTCTGAGAATGAGAGCTACTTTTTAGCTGATTCCGTATATTCTCATTAACCATGAAATTGCCCGACAGGGACAGTGATTCACTGTCCACCATCACCACCACCACCATCCGTCATATGACTGCACAACTACTTCTAGTAAGGGAAAGTATACTATGGATTCACTGATAATTGCATTGCCTGAGCTCTGCTTCCACTTCAATCACTCATATTGCTACATAATCTATTTATAGTGAAAGTAAAGACTTCTCCTGATGGACATTACTGTGGAGAAGAGAAGAGTAGAAGGCAGGCCACCACATAATCAACTTTACAGGCCGTGCAAGGGACAATGTACTGTTTCTATTTGGAGTTACATTGTTTGTAAGGAGATTGAATTTATTTGGTCCTATGCATTAATAAAATCGTATCTGTTACAGTTATGCTGATGGACAGTGGGAAGGTCCGAACTACTTTCAACATGCCAACCTTTCCCGGAGATAATTATTTCAATTATGTATAGTGATGCATTTGGGAAAAGGCATTACAATTAGTTGGTAATTGCCACTTTCTGATAATTCCAACCAGCATGAGTAATAACACTCGTAAGCCATAATACTTTTATTCTCTGTGTTTTTGTAAGGCAAATGGTTCCCTGTGCTCAAGCCGGTTGAACTTTAAAAGAAAGGTCTTCTGCCTATTGTCTGTGTTTTTGAGTTGCATGACTTCTCATAGTGTAAATCAATCTTCCATCACCTGACATTTACAATACTTTACAGGCACTAGAAGTCTGCTACCCTTTCCTACAGGTTTCATGATAACTATATAACTCTATAGCCCAGATATGCATTTTATAGGCAAGCAGCATTTCATGTACAGTCATCTCCCTGAAAATTATCCTGTTCTACCTAAAACCCTTACGAGTCTATGGCCATGACTCCTCAAAGCGTGATCCATGCCATCACGCCCAAATCGGCAATATCTAACATTGACTTTAATGGCTGGTATTGCTAATTCGGGGTTAAATTGCGCATTGATGACTCCCGACCAATGTATCAGGTCAATTTTGGAGCAAAACAGAAGTATTTTCATCCTGTGTCAATGTATCGTAGAATTTTGCCATGTTTACACCAGCTTACAACACAAGGAGTGTCAGTAGGAAAAGCTGGAAAAGTCACATGGTGCACATATTATGAGATGTGTGAAATTCGGCATCTATTTCTCCCTTTAACTTGTGCCGAAAAAAATCTGCCAGATCAAGTAGAACAGCCTGCAACAGGTGTAAGGAATAGTTTGTTACATATGATGCAACTGCTCAAAAAAGTGGAGCAGTGCATCAAAACACACTATTTTCTGCATTAATACGTAGAACTCCTTAGAACCCCTACCAAGGAGTTCAGGAATCCTGTGGCGGCTGCACACTTGGTAAGGCCCCAATCTGTACCTCAGGGGTGATATAGAAGTCAATTACAACAGGGACTCCCAAAGTAGCTCCCACAATCCTTTGCATCCACAGCGATACGGCATTGTTGGACGTGACTTTGTAAGCTCCTGCAGGGATTGACCTCTATACCACCCACGACGAGGTGCAGTTTGGGCCTTAAGTGTGTTCCCCTCATGAGCTCAGAACACTATACTGCTTGGGATTAGTCGAACAGTTTTCTTAGCAATTGTCTGAGTAGACAATAAGATTTATTAATTAGGGTTTTGTGCAAACAAATGTTTATTAATTAGGGGTTCAAATGTACAAAATATTGGGAACCAAGGTCTTAGAGTGCAAGCTCTTCAGGATAGGGATTCCCTTTTCCATATATTTACTTGCAAATGTGGTGCTCTTGTAAAATGCCAAATATAACACAAATCGGGTACATTATCTATTTGCATTGTATTTAATAGATTACTAATTTTGTTTACGCAAGTGCTTTGTTAGGTGATTGACGATGTAATAATAAAAAGGTAGCAATAATATTTAATGTTTCAAGTATACTCCACTCATAGACATACGAATGTAGATTTTTGGATCCATGAACAATTTCATCACAAAAGAGATCAAGTAAAGACTAAAAAAAGTATAAAACACTTGGATACATTTAAAAACAAAAATCTATTTGAAATCTTCTGTGGACATTTCATAAGATGTGCAGTCACCCACATTTATCTATTAAAGTGGGATAGGAGTAAGTTACATGTAAATAATTTGACACTTTTTTTTTCACACACAAACATAGATTTTGTATTTTTTTTTCTTCAATCGAACATAAATAAAACTGTTACTTAAAGGTGAAGTTTTCCAACGGTACCTGGTTGATATTAGTTTATTTTGTACTGTTAAGTCAATAAAACCAAGCTTGATGAAACGAAGATTTTTAGTGCTGTTCCGATAAGCGGTATTAAAATGCACCTTCATACAGCACCTTGGAGACTTCTCGATAGCATAAAGTGAAAATAGACCATAAAGAAAATGTGCTTCTTAATCTGTAAAGTCATGATTAACACCCTGGGCACCTTGCTCAAAAATCATTCTGTAGCATCCAATGCCCAGAAAGCAAAATTTTCTTACTCTCAAAAGGCAGAGTGCTACATCTAACTTGACATAAACAGATAAGTATTTAACTATATAATATAAGCCAGGGTTATATGGTTCAAGTATTTTAAGCCTACAACCACTTCACGGTATGGCCCATTCTGTAGATCCCAACAGTGCTGCACCTGCAAAAAAACCCCTCATAACCTTTCAAATGGAGGGAGAGTGGTCTTTAATAGACTGGTCATTTACAGGTGCTTGGCAAGAACTGCGATAAAAATAAGTATTTAACTATATAATATGTAAAGTTAGATGTAGCACTAGGCCTTTATGTCTTGTGTTCTATACATGAGGTCACAATTCAAGTAGCACTCTTTGTGTGTGTGTGTGTGTGTGTGTGTGTGTGTGTGTGTGTGTGTGTGTGTGTGTGTGTGTGTGTGTGTGTGTGTGTGTGTGTGTGTGTGTATGTATACAGTGATGTGAAATAGAAAGTACACCCTCTTTGAATTCTATGGTTTTACATATCAGGACATAATATCAATCATCTCTTCTTTAGCAGGTCTCAAAATTAGGTAAATACAACCTCAGATGAACAACACATGACATATTACACAGTGTCATGATTTATTTAACACAAATAAAGCCAAAATGGGGAAGCCATGTGTGAAAAACTAAGTATACCTTATGATTCAATCGCTTGTAGAACCACCTTTAGCAGCAATAACTTGAAGTAATCGTTTTCTGTATGACTATCAGTCTCTCACATCGTTATGGAGGAATTTTGGCCCACTCTTCTTTACAACGTTGCTTCAGTTCATTGAGGTTTGTGGGCATTTGTTTATGCACAGCTCCAAAGGTCCAGCCACAGCATTTCAATCGGGTTGAGGTCTGGACTTTGACTGGGCCATTGCAGCACCTTGATTTCGTTTCTTTTTCAGCCATTCTGTTGTAGATTTGCTGGTGTGCTTGGGATCATTGTCCTGTTGCATGACCTAATTTCGGCCAAGCTTTAGCTGTCGAACAAATGGCCTCACATTTTACTCTAGAATACTTTGGTATGCAGAGGAGTTCATGGTCGACTCAATGACTGCAAGGTTCCCAGGTCCTGTGGCTGCAAAACAAGCCCAAATCACTCCTCCACCACCGTGCGTGACAGTTGGTATGAGGTGTTTGTGCTGATATGCTGTGTTTGGTTTTCGCCAAGCGTGGCGCTGTTCATTATGGCCAAACAGCTCCACTTTGGTCTCGTCTGTCCAAAGGACATTGTTCCAGAAGTCTTGTGCAAACCTAAGCCGTGCCGCCATGTTCTTTTTAGAGAGAAGAGGCTTTCTCTGGGCAACCCTTCCAAACAAACCATACTTGTTCAGTCTTTTTCTAATTGTACTGTCATGAACTTTATAACATTAAACATCCTAACTGAGGCCTGTAGAGTCTGAGATGTAACTCTTGGATTTTTTGCAATTTCTCTGAGCATTGCACGGTCTGACCTTGGGATGAATTTGCTGGGACGTCCACTCCTGGGAAGATTGGCAACTGTCTTGAATGTTTTCCACTTTTGAATAATCTTTCTCACTGTGGAATGATGGACTTTAAATTGTTTGGAAATGGCCTTATAACCCTTCCCAGATTGATGGGCAGCAACAATTGCTTCTCTAAGATCAATGCTGATGTCTTTCCTCCTTGGAATTGTGTTAACGCACACCTGAATGCTCCAGACCAGCAAACTGCTAAAACTTCGGCTTTTATAGAGGTGGTCACACTTGCTGATGATCAATTAATCAAGGGCATTTGATTAGCAGCACCTGTCTGCTACTTAACATCTTAATTCCTATGGAAGCAGTAAGGCTGTACTTAGTTTTTCACAAATGGCTTCTCCATTTTGGCTTTATTTTTGTTAAATAAATCATGACACGGTGTAATATGTCATGTGTTGTTCATCTGAGGTCCTATTTACCTATTTTTAAGACCTAATGAACAGATGATTGTTATTATGTCCTGATATGTAAAACCATGGAATTCAAAGAGGGTGTACTTTCTTTTTCACACGTGTGTGTGTGTGTGTGTGTGTGTGTGTGTGTGTGTGTGTGTGTGTGTGTGTGTGTGTGTGTGTATATAGATAGATAGATAGATAGATAGATAGATAGATAGATAGATAGATAGATAGATAGATAGATAGATAGATAGATAGCTATATAATATATATATTTTTTTTTTATTTTGAAAGTGTTTTTATTGAGTAAATATTAAATCCTTGGTATTTGTAACTGTCCAATGTGCTTCCTTTCACTTGTAGCTATATTATAAATACTACCAAGTTTCAAATATAACATTTGGGGCACATGCTATATGATATACATTGTGTTTCTCTGTGGTGTGGTCGGGAGCCCACTTCCGATATCAACAAATATGGTGGTTGTTTTTGGTTTCCTGTAGGGTGTTCATGAGGTGATCAAAAACGAGGTTTTAGAAGATTTTTTTTTATGATGCTAGTTTAACGAATCGGGGTCGGAATATGTGATTGGAGGCGGCCTCACGTCCTTTGAAGTTTTTTATTGAGGCTGGGCAATTACAGGCTTCAGAAATCCTGTAGAATTGCTCTATTCCAACCACTAGGGTCAGCATTTGCAAGCTTCTTTTAGGGAGATTTGGAATTAAAAATACAGGGAATTTCAACAACTTCCACTCATTGGGGTGAAGGGAGGTTTTATTTATTTATTTTTTATTTTAATGGACACGGTGTAAAAATGATGCATCTTTCAGTTAAAAATTAGGGTGTGTCTCGTAATCCTATAGAACGAGTAAGTCCTCGTTTTACTACGCTTTGTTTTAGGACGAATGGCTTATCCAACGCTGTCCAATGCATCTCTGTGGGCAGTTTTACGACGCCAAAATGGCTTATTTGACGCTCTTACGACGCTTTGCAACATTATGTCAATCGAAAGGCTGCAGTCAGGAAATCATCCAGATCAGTCTGTGTGAAGGTTTAGTGGTGTATTTAGGCCCTTAAACATGTCTAACAGTTTTATTATACAGTTCTGGATTCAATAAATAGAATCTTTACATCATAATTGTGTGCTGCATATCTTATTGCCTGCGTATAATATTTGGTGTATTTTAGTGTTAAAAATGCCTTCAGGAACAGAACCTTTCATTTAAACGCTTTGACGCTTCACTATCTTACGCCATTTTGAGTAACGCATTGTGTCGGATAACCGAGGACTGCCTGTACTGTATAATATAGGCTGTTGGTTGCTGTTAATCATTGTGCTAAAATCATGCTTGGGAGTATGCAAGTTGCAGTCCCTGGTAGATTGTGAATAAATGGAACAGCTGTTTGGCTGTGTAAGAGTTTTTTGTCAATGTCCCTTCACACTGTCACCAATGATGAACATGGTGTATTAATATTGTAGCAAAGAGCTCGGTGGTTAATAGTGCCAAACTTTGAAAATGAGATTTACATCAAAATCTATTTTTCTTGGTAATTAACATTTATGGAATAAAAGAAAAGATACTTTAATCCAGGTCCAGTGGGATGCAAGATTTTTTTTTTTTGTTGTGATGTTGCTTTAAAATAAAAGAAACAAAAAAAAGTGGTGACCAATTGTTGACTTGTCCATTGTAACTCTTGCAGGCTGTCTGGCAACAATAGAGATAATAACAGTCCTTTTCATGGCTCGTTTTCTATTTCATGGTTTCCTTTTTTTCCCCTCCAATTTCCATAGAGGTCACAAAAGAAAGTTGGATGAAGATGATGAAGATGCTGCAAGCGAGTCCAGCAAAGAGTCGAGCAATGAGGATGAGGAAGGTAGCAGCTCCGAAGCTGATGAAATGGCAGCAGCACTTGAGGCTGAGCTCAATGACTTCATATGACAGCCAGCTCACTAAGGGGGGATTAGTAACTCTTGTACTTTGCAAGCATAAATGAACTCTTATGTCGCTACTACAATGTACGTATGGTCCTTCTTTTTCTTTTTTTTTTTTCCTTTCTTTCTTTCTAGAAACATCTGTATATTTTGCTGGGAACACGAGTTGACACTTTTTTTTTTTTTTTTACACTTCAAGCTAGTTGTTTTAAAGGTGTTTTACTAAAGGAAAAATATACTTTTTTAATGGAAAAAAAAAGTATTAAGGAGAAATTGTTGTGCTATGCCAAAGACGTGATGCTCTCGTCAGAGCTTTATATAGTGGAAAAGTTAGTTTTTTTTATTTTCGCTGACACAACGTGGTTTCAGAGGGTGTGTGTCAGGACTTCAGGAGAGGGCATTTCCCTATGCGATCGAAAGCGCAAGGATAATATGTGAGGGAGCTGAGGATCTGCAGTTGTACGCTTTCCAGACGTGAGACGATTTTTAAAAAAAGGAATACAGTTTATATTTGTATAGATATAGAGTATGTGATATGACAACATTGTAAACGCTGCACTTGACAAGACGTGTCAATTGCCCGTAACTAATCCACATTGACCTAATGATTTAAATTTCATGTTTTTACAAGTTCCTCTGTGCTCTAGTTTGGGTTCGTTAGAAGAGCAGTGTTTAGATTTTTAACCTTGCCTCTCTGTAAGCTGTTATTGTAGCGAAGTGCTCTGTGCAGCTTTGTACTGCCATGGGGAACGTATTCATTTGTTGTGCTCTAGACTGAGGAAGACGAGTGCTAGCATATTCTCAAATAGAGTTTTATTCGAATGAGGACTAATGTAAAGTTTTTGTATATTCTATTTCATATTTGACCCACAAAAGATTTTCTTTCATTTAATAAAACAAATCCATTTTGTAGATATTTGTGTGATGTACTTTTATTCATCTTCATTTTACACTGTAGATAATCCACAGCTATGCAGATTTGTGTAATAGTGAAGGCAGTAAAGGCATACCCCGCTTTAAGTACACTCACTTTAAGTACACTCGCGAGTAAGTACATATCGCCCAATAGGCAAACGGCAGCTCACGCATGCGCCTGTCATCACGTTCTAAACAGCAATACCGGCTCCCTACCTGTACCGAAGCTGTGCGCAAGTGGGGAGACTATAGAGACTGTTACAAATGCGTTATTTACATCAGTTATGCACGTATATGACGATTGCAGTACAGTACATGCATCGATAAGTGGGGAAAGGTAGTGCTTCACTTTAAGTACATTTTCGCTTTACATACATGCTCCGGTCCCATTGCGTATGTTAATGCGGGGTATGCCTGTAATACTTTCTGTAGCGGCGTCAAAATTAATCATAAACACAATTCCCTGTACTCTACACCAATTAAGTTGTGTGATTTTGTTATAACTCACAATAAAGGCACAGGGACTATTACAGTGGCACGCAGTGCTTCAAGTGGCTTAATAAACAACTGGTAATGTGTACAATTAAATTAAAAACTACCTTTAATAAACATTGGGGCATAGCTTTTTGGACTGGTTCTTAGGACATTTTAAATGTTTATGATCTACAAATCCAAACAATAAAAGGCTTGATAAAACAAATCCCCTTATTTAAAAAAGTGGAATTGCAAACGTATGAATACAAAAAGTAATGGTACATGGAAGCCTGTAGAACCATTACACATTGAACTAGTTTGGGGTAGAAAGTAGTGTTGTACCAGGTCCTAAAGTTTCCGAAAACCGGGTAATGGGTACCTGGCCAAAATGAATAATTTTGCCTTGCTGGGTACCCGGTTACCCGGACGGCTAGCATACACTTACCTGCAGGGTTAGGAAGACCGCTGCGGAGGTTGAGTAGGACCGCGGCGACTGCGTGGGAGCAGCAGAAGACGTCCGTGTTCAGCCGGCGAGGAGCCGACTGTCCGATAGGACCGCTCCTGCTCTGGTCACATGGTTTCCCGGCTCCCACCGGCATCGGCTGTGTATTCCTGCTGCTCCTGCGTCTGAACACAGACTTTTCTGCTGCCAGGACGTCTGCTGCTGCTCCCAGATGTCGCCACGGTCTTCCTCCCCGGGCTTCCTCACCTTCCGTCCCCAGCTGCAGGTAAGTGTTGAAGTATTTTCAGCTACTCTGAAATTACCCGGCGCTGGTTCCGACCCGGTGTCGGTCCCAGCCCCTGCTGCCGGGTCCAGGTAATTTCCGGGTAGCTGGAAAAACGCTGGGTACATCACTAGTAGAAACCATGAAGTGGTATTTCTTCTGCATGACCCAAGATTGTGACCCCCACTGTGTCTTCATTTTCCCTTTCATGCTCCAAGAAAGTTTCTAAGACTATTGTTATGCCATGTGGTGAGCAGAATGCTTTTTTTATTTTCAAACAATCGGTCACAAGTCTGTAAGATAATTACCAACCTTTTATATATGAGGTGGGTGGTTTTTGGGAGAACTAGCTTTTCAAGAGACCAGAAAATATTTACTATGCTTGTCACAGCAGCAAGTGCAAAATAAAACGATAACAAAAATAATGTTTTCCCTTCTCAAAAACCCATTGCAACAATTTTTTCTTGGGTCACTTTTTTTTTTTCTTTGTATTTTTCTTTTCGTCCACCTGAGTTGTTCTATATATGAGAACCACCTTGCTCTAGGTACCACTATTAGATCAAACTCCTTGTTACTGCAAGATTCCTTGTATGCTGCAGCATCCACTGCGGTGCTATATAGGAATTTGTTCCCCCTGCCTAAACTAATCTTAACTACTTGCAACTACTTTATTCTGCAACCAGCTATCCTTTGTATTCATCTTTATCATGCCTGCAACCTTGTTTAAGTTTTACAGTTGCATGTTTTCCTCTTGTTTTTGCTCACCTGTCTGACCTATACAGTAGGTACATTTCTTGTACCATAGATTTTACTCTTTTCTCCATTGTTTTGTGCACTCCCCACTCTACAGCATCAGTCTGAAATGTAGGGTTTTGTCAATCGATTTATCCTTTTGCGGGGAACACTGACGAGAGATTGGCAAACACATTGGTTCCTTATTTCATGTACACGTGTGATACCTTTTATCGGACAAAGCTTTTGAGCCTCGCAGGGCTTTTACAGTGTACACGCAACTGGTGGTCACGAACTCTTGGTTTTGGATAACATGGTTGGTGATGACTTGTGTGGATATTAAGCCCACTGTTATCTTTTGTAGAGAACTTATTCCAGATCATATTGTATCAGAAAGGAAATGGGAAACTGTTCTCTATTAACCTTGTTTTCTACATTTTGACTTTTGTTGTTGCAGAACTTGCTTGATGTCAGTGTGTGCACTTTCAGTCATACCGGATCTGTACCTCATTGGGAAAAGAACAGTTTCTCTGATCCATCTCTTGAATTGCTAGAATTGTGCTCTTCCTAACCAATCTTTTCATGGTGGTTTGCTAGTCTCTTCTAAAGAATTACAGTACTGTACATGTTTTTGTGTTCCCATATTTTTATTCACAGACCTGATGTACTTCAATCTATTAAATTAAATGTTTTGCTATGGTGATCAAGCAACTTTTTTGTGACCACTGAACATTTAAAAGCTTCAGAAACTTTCTTTTCAAACAAAAAAGTTAAGATAATAGAAAAACTAACTCGTAGCTTGAATCCTCACGACTAATCCAATTCTAAATTCATTTATACAAGTCGGAAACCTCTAGGATGGCAGCAGCAGTTAATTTAGTAACATAACACGAGAGAATTAGCCTTTTCCTCCAAAAGCACTATTGGAAATAATGACCGCGTTTTAATATATTAAACTGAATAATGATGGAGAGCTTGTGTGAGAATGTGCAGAGTTGAGAGATTAATCCCTCTGCAGAGAGACATTTTCACATGGGTAACCCCAATCGGGTTTTCCCATTTAAGCCCAATAATTTTGTTGGTTACCCAGGGTGGATAACATTTTGGGGAAGTCCTTTAAGGATACCACTAGCCCATATTTAAATGCAAGGTTGTTTCGAATAATTTATTCTGTAGTTTATTTAATCTACATCTCAATGGCAGACAGCAATAAATATTATTTTTATTGCTCTAAATATGTCCTTAAAATGAAAAAAAAAACACAGTAGGTACAACAGTTTTTTCAAATATGTCCATACCATTCAGTTTTACTACTGTTCCAATTACCTACTTTCTCCCTGACAGTTCAGCAACATCTTCCCATTTGACTCACATCTGTGTCAATACAATACAGATAAATGTAAGGTTATGCATTTGGGATGCAAAAATAAAAAGGTGATTTACAAATTAAATGGAGATATATTGGGGGAATCCTTGATGAAGAAGGATTTAGGAGTGCTTGTAGACAGCAGGCTTAGAAATAGTGCCCAAAGTCATGCAGTAGCTGCAAAGGCAAACAAGATCTTATCTTGCATCAAACGGGCAATGGATGGAAGGGAAGTAAACATAATTATGCTCCTTTACAAAGCATTAGTAAGACCACACCTTGAATATGGAGTACAATTTTGGGCACCAATCCTAAGAAAAGACATTATGGAACTAGAGAGAGTGCAGAGAAGAGCCACCAAATTAATAATGGGGATGGACAATCTAACTTATGAGGAGAGGCTAGCTAAATTAGATTTATTTAAATTAGAAAAGAGGTGTCTTAGAGGGGATATGATAACTATATACAAATATATTCGGGGACAGTACAAGGAGCTTTCAAAAGAACTGTTCATCCCACGGGCAGTACAAAGGACTTGGGGCCATCCCTTAAGGTTGGAGGAAAGGAGATTTCACCAGCAACAAAGGAAAGGGTTCTTTACAGTAAGGGCAGTTAAAATGTGGAATTCATTACCCATAGAGACTGTGATGGCAGATACAATAGATTTGTTCAAAAAAAGGTTGGACATCTTTTTAGATGGGAAAGGTATACAGGGATATACCAAATAAGTATACATGGGAAGGATGTTGATCCAGGGATTAATCCGATTGCCAATTCTTGGAGTCAGGAAGGAATTTATTTTTCCCCTTATGAGATATCATTGGATGATATGTCACTGGGGGGTTTTGTTTGCCTTCCTCTGGATCAATAAGTAAGTATAGATATAGGATAAAGTATCTGTTGTCTAAATTTAGCATAGGTTGAACTTGATGGACGTACGTCTTTTTTCAACCTCATCTACTATGTAACTATAACTATGTAATACATAGTTACTTATTGTAGTAGATGAGGTATTAAAAAAAAAAAGACATGTCCATAGAGTTCAACCTATGTTAAATTTAGACAGATAATTTTCCTATATTTGTATTTATAGTATTTTGCTCCAGAGGGTCACAAATGTGTATTTAATGTGAAATATTTGGTAAGAGATGAGTACATTATCGTTTTATTAAATTATTTTTCAGAAAGTATTGTTTACACGTGTTAATATGATCGTTGACGTTTTTACATTCACACCACTGCCACAAGAGACGGCAAATGCATTTTTCTGTGGTAGTGCAGTGGCTAACTTTAGAAGCTACAGTGTCCATCATTTTAAAATATATGCTGCAAAGATAATTCCCGTGGTTCTGCAGGTAACCATGCAGCAGAGAGGTGAGTAAACAACCTTTATTTTAACTAGTTTGCAAAATGTTCCATCATTTACCTGCTTTACACAAAGGCACTATAATAGCACAATACAGATGTGTTATTGTGTTACATTCCTGCATACTAGAAACAATCTACAGTTCTTCAGTCTCCTCGTTGTTCATCTATGTAACGGAGTGCTCACCGCAAACAAGGCGTGAGCGCGGGGCCGAGGTGGGGATAGATATATAACACCACCCACAGCCATGAGGGCGCGTCTGGAGTGTAGATTGGTCGAGGGTTGGAGAGGTAAGGATAGTCAAGATACTTGCCAAGGTCTGGGATGGGAAGGTGCGGATCGTTGCAGGTACTATTAGCCGTGGTGAGGATTGGAGAGATGAGGATAGTCGTGGTACGTTTGCCGGTGTCTGGATTGGAGAGGTGCGGATCGTCGTGACAAGATTGTGGGGGCAAGGGTAGCAGTGAACACTTCGACACAACAACGGTTTATGCTCTGCCAATTTGCCAGAGGGCAGGCTGAGCATATATAGGGAGCAATGAACAATGAGTGGACTGACAAAGTGAAGGCGTGTCCTCAGTACAGTCTGTGATTGGCTGAAGTGGTGCAGAAGACAGGTGTGGGAAGGACTGAAGATTATGATGGGTGACACGGTCCACGAGCGCGCTGTGAGCGTCGCGTGCGCGCGCCGATGCCGTCAACACGCAGGCACAACCTGGAGGCTGAACCACGAGATTCCACATTTAGCTGCATGCGTTTGGTGGAAGAGGGATCAGCTGATGTGTTGCAGGGAACAGCACCCGGTCACGGACCGAGGTAAGCCGGGAGTGCACCGAGGGTGGTGTCTCCCGGATCCTTACAATCTAGCTGTAGACTTGCATACTTCTTTGGACACCAATAGAGACTTGTCAGATGACATGGGTAATAACAGGTCAAGCTTGCCCTGCAGAATTACTTATTTTGCCTACAAATTGAGGTCACCCCCAAAGCTTTATGCAATCATTCTTGTATCTGCAGTTCTGAAACTAAAGGAACATTACTGTGTGACTCAGAACAATTCTAAGTAACTACATTTTTCTTCCAGTGAAAGATTTGTAAGTGAGGTGCAATCAGGCAGGAATTTGTCCGCAGATGTAATAAAACCTATCAACTTCTCGAAAGAAGACTCCAATGTAATCATATTACTGCTAGTAGGACATTACAGCCAGTGGCATTAAGGGATGTTAAAAATGGGAAATTTTAACATCCATCGTTTGTATACAGACAAGAAGAGAGATGGATAAGGACAGGTGTATTTATGCTATATTTGTGTTAACCTGTTCAGTATTTGAAAAGACTGCAACACGTGCCTTCACATAAACTCAGCACATATGGGATTATGTGGTGTATAAAGGCAGTTGCTTTCATATTTTAGTTACTTTTTAACAGCAATATACTAATGGTTCCTCTTAACGTATTCAGTTTTGTGAGCCCCTCACAACAATGTTTGTACACGTTTCAAACATTCCAGGTTCATGTAAACATTGGCCTTTTAGGGTCATATTTCCAAAGCTGTGCTAAGCCACGAGGCACTGCTTAGTAAATATGGCCCTCGGGGAGAGATTCATTAACCTTCGATGCGGGTCATTGCAGCGCGATTGTGCATGGCCATTGACTTGAAGGACCGTTAACATGGGATTGTGGTGCGATAACCAATATCGGAGATTAGTGAATCGGTGTTGTTTTCTGAATGGTAGAGGCTTTCTGATTATAGCTCCGATTCTGCAGTCTGATGCAGATGATGCAACTCACTCAGTGTTTGCTAAACTCAAACTTTCCTTCAACTTGTTTTTGCCTATGCCTCTTGGGAAGCGCAAGCTTTGATACTGTTGCATACATAACCATGGAGAACATTTTTACATTTTGTATTTTCCTGTGTTTTGTTTGGATATATTTTTTTTACCGCCCCCCCCCCCCCTCCCCCTTGTAATCCCTCAATTAAACTGCAGAACGTTGGTACATCTACAAACGATTATAATTAAAGTAAAACATTATATACACACTGAAGCAAAGCTATTCCATCGGTCTTCTCGATCATGGACAAATTAACCATTTAATCACGTGTTGCATCTCTGCAGTGTTTTGCAGGCCTCTCATATGCTAAGTTTTGTGTCCAGAAAATAAAAAGAATAGAGAAGAATTTTGAGCCAATGTTTAAGAGCAGCTCATCAAACGCTACTGGTCATTTGGATCTACGCACTCTTAGTGAAACCCATACATAAAGTGGCGAGAAAAAGTTTGTGAATACCAATGATAATTATTGAAATTCCATAGTTTTTCCATGATAACCTTCTTGAATCAAAACCAGTCTTTTCTTAAATATCCAATAGGGTTTATATTAACCAATGCCAGGAGGAAACCGCTCTAAAAAGAACATTGCTGCCCATCTGAAGTTCCATAAAGAGCACATAGTTCATCCACAAGACTTCTGCAACAATGTTCTCTGGCCAGACCAGTCAGAGGTAGAACTTTTTTGCCTCAATGAGAAACGTTATGTTTGGTGAAAACAAACAGCGTTCAAACAGAAGAACCTCATCCCAGCAGGTCAGCTAGGTGGTGGGAGTGTGATGGTTTGGGGCTGATTTGCTGCCTCAGGACCTGAATGGCGCGCCATCATTGACATAACCATGAATTCTGCATTGTCAGAAAATTCTAGAGGCGAATGCCAGGCCATCCGTCCGTGAGCTGAAGCTGATCCAAAAGTGGGTCATGCAGCAAGACAATGATCCTAAACATACAAGCAGATCTACCAAACAGCTGCAGAAGAAGAAATTCCACCTTTTAGAATGGTAAAAAGAGTAACTGTGTGCTCAAGCAACTAGATCATGCAAAAACACAGGCATGTATTATATAAATAGAAAGCTCCACAGTGCGGTAAGTGATGAGTGAAAAAAATGTATATACACATATATGCAATCCTGAAGAGGTCTTGGTAATATTTGTGTGCAGTATGAAAGATATCCCCTGAAGGTCAAAGAAAGGTGAGGTACTCCACACATCTATAACCTCATTGGGGGTGTCTTCCAATATATCTTCATTCAGGAAAGATTATTCACTGTTACTGTGCAATGTACTTTACCCACTTCGGGAGACTCTTGGGCGTGCCAGCTGCTGTAGTTGAATCCAGTGAAAGAAAAAAGGAAAAAGCAGCACACAGTCAAGGGAGCAAGGTCCAAAAAAATAAATTCTTTATTGAAGCATAGTTTTAAAAAGGGGTCACATGTCTCCTACGCATTTCGTATGAAGTGGGCAAGTGTACAAAACCCGTAGGAGAGCCATGTACTTTTTTTTTTTTTTTTTTTTAATCCATGCTTCAATAAAGAATTAATTTTTTTTAGACACTGCTACCTTGGCTGTGTGCTGCTTTTTCCTTTTTTCTTTCACCTTTTAAAATGGCCTAGTCAAAGTCCAGACCTAAACCCCATCGAAATGTTGTGACAGGACCCGAAGCGAGCTGCCCATGCAAGAAAGCCAGCAAATGTCACGAGTTGAAACAGTTCTGTAAGGAGGAATGGGCCAAAATTTCTCAAAACAGACGTAAGACTGACAAGCCGTTACAGGAAATTCTTGGTTAGTCATTGCTGCTCAAGGGGGCACCACCAGGTACTGAATCTAAAAGTTCACATACTTTTTCACACATGGATTTTGAATGTGGAATCGTTTGTGGATAAATAAATGTTTAAAAACTACAGCTCAACCCCCTTATAACGCTGTGCTTGGGGTCCAAAGAATCACATCGCGTTATAAGCGGATCGCATTAGAATATGTATGCATTGTACAATAAAGTATTTAAGATACCAAAAATCGTATTGTAAAGTATTCATAAATACGAAAATTGGGAGCCACACTTGCATCGTATAATAAGCGGATTCGCGTTGTAACGGATCGCGTTATAATGAGGTTGAGCTGTATCATGTTTTTGTGTAATTTGTTTGATCACGTTATCCTTATCTATTATTAGGACTTGGATTAAGATCTAATAACATGTTAGATTTAAAATCTGTGAAAATCCTAAAGGGTTCGCAAACTTTTTATCGACACTGTACTGGAAGGTGTTTTTACGATTATCAAAAGGCAAATTATGCCGCCTACTTATTATTATTTTATTGAACAATAGTTCTTCCCGGAGATGTGGTAATCTGTGCAGAGAAAACCCACTAAGATTTTGAAAACCTTACAGCCCTGCAGTGTTTGAAATTATTACAGATGCCAATATCTAAAGTGTGCTCGCTCTGAAAGTCAAAATGTTATAATGCAGGTTCCTTAACGGACTGCTCTATATAATTACTTTTATTTCCCCTCCACAGGAGAACTTCTCTCCCACGCCAACAATTTTGCCAGAAAGCTTTAAAAATATAGATCTTCCTCACTATTGGGGTGGGCAGTTCTTTCAAGAGCTTTTCTATTCATACACCATGAGACATGCCAATTTCAATGGTGTGTGTAGGTTTGTTGTGGCACTTCAGACCTACAGTAATTAAAGACACCAATAGACTGTTCCTGGGTCAGATTCCTTTTAAGTGTCACTTTGCGAGCTGTCAGACAGTGTCGGGAGAATGAAATGAACAAGAGGGGCTCTTGTGATTAGGACAGACAACTTGCCATGGAATATTAACATTTTTCTGCTTGTGAAATGCAGACCTACCAGTTCACTTAATGGTACAGACCCTACAAAATGTGTTTGAAGGACATATTAGAATTGAAACATAAACATAACTGGTTCTGTCAGAAAATTACATTGTCTGACTTGATTGGGAACGTACCAGGGAAATCATTGAGCCTGGATTTGTGGATAGCACTACTGAACAAATCTTTCCATGGTTTTCCCAAACTGATGAAAAAAAACCTCCTGGTCTTGCTAACGAGATGCTGTATCAAGCCCTACTGGAACCAGTGACATGTCTACACTGTAACACTGAGAAAATGTCATATATCGAATAGTCAGCTTGGTTTGGGAACCGTGATGTAAGTAAATCAATGATCCACATTTCGACTCTAACCAAGGGCCTCATGCAGAGAGCAGCGCTATTTAAAAACTCGCCATTTTTTGGAGAAAATCGCGCAAAAACCAGCTGAAAATGGCGAGGTACGAAAAACGCGCCAATTTTTTTTTCTATTTGTAAATCTCGCCAGTTTTAAAAATATCCTAATTCAGAAAGGCGCGAATGGCATCTAGCGGCTGTTCGCGCCAATAAAATGGCGCGATTTTCTACAATTTGCTCCGCCAAGAAAAGTTGGCAAGAAGCTGGAGCTCGCCGGCCATAAGAAAGGGGAAAAAAAATGCGCGATTTTTTTTAACACATTTCTGCAGCGCGCATCTCTCCATTTTAAACTCGCCACACGCATTCATGCTATAAATTGCAGAATTCGCACATTTCTGCATATGGAGAATAAAACTTTCCAAAAAAGCTACTTTTTATTACCCTCGCCAATTTTTTAATTCGCTGCTCTCTGCATAGGCCCCTATATTCTAGAATAACATGTTAATTTATGCTATTTTGAGGCTTACCATCCATAGGTAATTGCCCTAACCTCGTCAGAAATGTTATATTTTTAACTCTAATCTATATATATATAAAATTGAATTTTGTGAGGTTGGTGCTAGATGTGGTGAATCTGATTGGTCAGTGGGTCCGCGACTCTCATTGGCCAACAGGTACGCTGACATCACAGACACACCTACTCCATTGTGACACACACACACACATACTGCCACAGACTCTCACCATACCTCACCCCCCGTTGGCTCCCCCCAACCATCACCCACAGCTCACCTCCCCGCTGGCTCCCCCCCACCATCACCCCCCCTCACCCACAGCTCACCTCCCTGCTGGCTCCCCCCCACCATCACCCCCCCTCACCCACAGCTCACCTCCCTGCTGGCTCCCACCACCATCACCCCCCCCCTCACCCACAGCTCACCTCCCCGCTGATTCCCCCCCACCATCACCCCCCCTCACCCACAGCTACCCTCCCCGGCATCACCCCCCCACCCCCCGCTACCTTCCCCCTCGGCGCACCTTCCCCCTCGGCGCACCTTCCCCCCTATGCCACCGGCTCACAATATTAAAATGGCGCTCCGCACTACTCCATCCTGTCGTCACCCTTACCGCACAATTTCAACTGTGCACCCCTCTGGACGGCGATCGGAAGAGGCTGCTCTGCCCCTCCCCCTGTGGTTATCTCCCGGAGGGAAGTGCATGTCCCGCGCGGCCGCCACTGCCCTGCTCCCCCCTGTTGAAGAGGGAAGGCGCGCCGAGGGGGAAGGTAAGTGGAGGGGGGGTGGAAGTCGAATGGGAGGGTGGTGTGGTTTTAGAATGGGGTGGTGGTATAAAAGGTTGTGTGTTTCCATTTTTGGTGGCTGCTAAAAGACTAAAAGGCAGGTCAGGTCAACGTCAGAGAAGGCTATATTTATTATAGGGTAAGAGGGGTGCACAGTTGAAATCGTGCGGTAAGGGTGACTCCTGTCCCCCCCCCCCTCCTGTCCACTGTCCTCCCCCCTCCTGTCCACTGCCCGTCCTGTCCACTGTCCCCCCCCTCCTGTCCACTGTCCCCCCCTCCTGTCCACTGTCCCTCCCCCTCCTGTCCACTGTACCTCCCCCTCCTGTCCACTGCCCACCCCCTCCTGTCCACTGCCCACCCCCTCCTGTCCACTGTCCCTCCCTCTGTGTGGGGGGGGGGGGGGAACAGAGAAAGAGGGGGGAGCACAGAAATAGGGGGAGAGGAGGGAGCGGGAAATTTAACTCACGGGCAACGCCGGGTCTCTCAGCTAGTGTCTAATACATTTGGATGCATTTCCCTCCCTTTCTCCACTTTTTTTGTTTATCCTTATTCTTATTTTAATCAAGTTAGTGTATAATATTCAATATCATGTATATGTATTGCAAATGCGTTTCTTTCCTTTCTGTACCCTTGAAGTGAAACTTCTGAAAATATAAATAAATAGTTTTAAAAAAAACATACAAAATGCTAAATATCTTTGGTGTGCTATAGTAGTATAAAAAGTTTTCTAAAAGTGTTGGAGATGTTGCGCAAAAGGGAAGAAAACAAAAATAATGTATATCATGTAAATCTTCAAATCTATTTAAAAAGCCAAAAGTTTGTGTGTGTGTGTGTGTGTGTGTCCGTGTCCGTGTCCGTGTGTGTGTGTGTCCTCCACCGTATTGCATATAGCAAATAAAAAGATCACTTGTGAGCACATTCACAAGTCTTAGGCCTCGGCCATGTTACGTGCTTGCTGGCGGAAGCGCGCTGAGGCGCGCTCCCGCTCAGCACTGAGCCCCTACAGCCACAATTACAGCGGCTTTAGTAGGGGCTCACCTGCGCTTCCGCGCGCTTGCGGAAGCGCAGGTCTTAGGGGAATTTAAAATTCCCCCGCTTGCCGGCGAGACAGGCTGGTCACGTGAGCGGTTCGCCCAATGAGGGCGAACCAGCTCCGTGACATCACTGGCCCGCCCCCGGCCAGTGACGCGCCCGCCCCCGGCCCGCCCCCTGAAGGCCCGTTGACGGCGCGTGCGGTAAGCAACCGCAAGGCCAGGGAAAGCACCCGCTTTCCCTGAGCCTCAGCGAGCAAGCAGGGAGCATGGACTCAGCCTAAGGCGGGTCTGCAACCTTCCCTTTCACCATTATCCCCAGCATACAGTGCTTCCACTGCAGCAAGGGATTCTGGGAAATGACATGCAAATGAGCACACAATGTGTCACCTTTTGTCTGAAAAACCATTGTTTTTCAGACAAAAGGTGGCACATTGTGTGCTCATTTGCATGTCATTTCCCAGAATCCCTTGCTGCAGTGGAAGCACTGTATGCTGGGGATAATGGTGAATGGCAGGGTTGCAGACCTGCCTAAGACATGTGAATGTGCTCACAAGTGATCTTTTTATTTGCTGTGTATCTATATTATATATATATACATATATATATATTTCTTTTTTATTTATTACTGTCTGCATGCAAGATGCCACTGGTCACTTCCTCTGGGGTTTTGCTGGACTGATGGGCGCTGCCTTGAGAGACCCGTATGCGAAGGGGGAGACTCTGCATAACATTATACATGCTCATATATATTTGTCAAATGTGAGTGAAATTTTGGCTTTTAAAATATTTTTAAAAGAACGATCTACACTTTTTTTTCATTTTCTTCCTGTTTGCGCTCCATCTCATACAGTTTTTCAAATGTGAGATTCAAGAGGCACCTCACTTTGGATCTACACGGATTGCAGTATCGAAGATTAAAGCATGGATTTATAAGAATTTATTGTTCTGCTTATCTACTTAACAATATATATATATATATATATATATATATATATATATATATATACTTAATGAGATAAATCATCAGGTTCCATATGTTTTCACATTTTTGTTTATTTTTTTTAATCTAGTAACATTGACTGCACTTTGGCTTGCTCCCAAACTGACTTTGCAAATGTTTTGTTTTTCCTCTGCAGAGAATACATAGATGGCTATGAAGCTGAATGATATATTTTCTAGTACAGTATTTCTTTTTTTCATCTGAAGAATGGGTTGCATAAATAAATAATATATGAATAATTATTAGCCCAACAAAGATCTGTGCGTAGTAATATTATTACTAGAAAGTGTTATGTATATTTCATTGGATATATCATACCTGCCAATCTAATTAAGCCGTTTAATCATCCAGTCCTGGTTTTGTATTTCTATTCACTGGTTTGTTACAATAGAGTAACATTTGGACGACTGACCTGGATCATGATCATGGTGTTGACGATGAGTAACTGTAGTTGGTATGAGAAATAAGGTGGTCATATTTACTAAGCACTGCGAAGATGTCTCATGGCTCTGCATCACTTCGTAAATATGGGCCAAAATGTTATATTATTTGTATAAGATTGCCAGTGTAGAAATTTCCTTTGAACATTTGTTACAGACAGTAACTGGACTGCACAATAGGTAATGACATGCATTAGGCAATGATAGCAATCTAAATCTATCAGATACCTTTTAATTAGACATGATCAAGAATATATCATTAGGAATTACATTTAAAGAAAATCCCTTTTCCTCAAGAAAAATGTCTTGTCTGTTTGTATTATTGTTAACATCACTCATTGTCACAGAAAACATGAGAGAGAATTCAAAATAGTATATCATTCGAAATAGTAATCTAATGATGCACCTTTCTAGGTGAATAAAATATCAGAGGTATTGGGTCTGCTCATAAATTCCCTTCTTATTCCCTATTCAATACAGAATGAACATGAAAAGCTTTACTTTGTTCCATTTATCTATGCAGCACTGCAGCAATAAAATGTGATTTACAATATTCCCAACAAGTAAATGAGACACTAGTTTTTGCTGCCTTGTCTTGAGAGAGGACACATTTATCTCTGTGTTTAATGTGAAGTTTTTAATAGGAGTACAGGGCTTTCATTCACACTCCACCCAGAATCTCCAGGACATTGACCTCCATTCTACATCTACTTCCTGAGCAGGTATTTGAACTCCATACATGAAAGACGTAAGATGTAAGCAACAAACCTGTCACACAGTCCAGGTCTTTTTGAATGGTCCATACACCATTAGAGTTAGCTCTCCTTTCTGTCTGTTCTACTATTGCATAGTAAGTGGCAGTTGTCATTTTGGTGAAATATACTGGGTAAAATATCACAGTCATATTGGTTTAATTCCTTCAGAGCCAGAAATGCATTGCACAGAATTGTGTTGTGGGCCTTGCTTGCACCAAGAACAGTAAGCCATGGATGCAATATGCAATATGTGCATGGTGAGTTAAAAGCATCGCAAAACTCGCTGTACCGAGCACAGGATCAAATTAACTGGCATTAATCCATAGGTTGCAATTGAATGAGGGTGGACACTTCACTGCAAAATGGCAAAAAATATTCCTGGTACCAGTAAAGCAATGTCGTAAGGTCAATGCAATATTGTATGTTTAATATGGCATATTGTTAACTAGAGAGAGAGCTGTTCCCGCTCAGCAAGTATATATGAGTGGTGCACTAAGAAATAGGGAAAGGTCTGTGTCTAGCTCCTCGGTGATTCCCTCGGCAGCATCGGGTCCAGGTTTTCACCTGTGGCACCCCCCACACATCAGGACATCAATCAGTGTGGTAGCAGCGGCAGTCCCCGGCATCGTGCATCTCCGGAGGCGGTGTATTACCAACCACCTACCAGGCTTCGGTTCCAGTTTAGGACACTGTGCTACGGGCTTATACCTAGCAGCTTTGCTGTAAGTAGGGTTTCAATTTTATCCCTACCGGATGTCATCGCTTTAATAGTGTCTCTTGCACAACATTCAAGTGTCTGTTGCCTTTTATGCATTTTAATTCATTTGCATTAAATTTGTAATTATTCTCTCGTTTATCATATCAGTGATTATTTGTTTTAGTTGTTTTTAGTTGCACTATGATCTTTTTCTTTTTTCTTTCTTTGTGTGTCTGTCTTATCTGTTTGTTTGTCTTTCCATGAGACTTCATCGAAGATTATACTCTGGACTTCCACTCAACCTTATTGGACTTTATATTTGGTCAGGATTTGTTTGTTATTCTTTTTGGAGGCGCCGGTTTGTTTGTTTTTATTGACTGAGAAATAGGGGACTTAGTAAGAGAAAAACAGAAGTATTTCTATATGGAGTGCACTCAACCTCCTAATAAGTACAGGAACTCAATGTGTAAATCACTGGAAAGGGATGGTTTCCCATCCCCACTAATACAACAAATTTTATTAACAAAGAAATATGATGTTTAAAACCTACATCGAATAGCGCTACTTAACAGAGCTGTAAGTGTATTACATAACCGTTAATGCTGCTAATAATCTGTGAGATATTTTATCTGAGAGGTAATGGGATTAGTATCCTCACCAGAGCACACTGGTCTAAATCGCTAAATAAAATGAAATGTGAACCGATGCATAATACCTAATCTATATAATAATAAACCTCTAATTATAAAATAACATACATATGTCTCTGAGAATGTATAATGCTTACACTGTAGTTTAGCAAGTATAATTGCTTATGTCAGCAGTGAGTTGTGGTGATTAAACTACACTGTGGGAACAACTCGATCACTATATCAGGTGCTTAATTATGGGCATCCTCTGTGGTGAAAACAAACCTTCACTGATAACCAAACAGTGTAGTTTAATCACCACAACTCACAACTAACATGAGTTGGCTGATACATCAGTTTACCTGTATACTTAACTAAGGCCTCGGCCATGTTTACCACTTGCTGGCGGAAGCATGCTGACGCGCGCTCACGCTCAGCACTGAGCCCCTACAGCAGCAATTAGAGCGGCTTTAGTAGGGGCTCACCTGCGCTTCCGCTCGCTTGCGGAAGCGCAGGTCTTAGGCCTCGGTCAGGCTCCCTGCTTGCTCACTGAGGCGCGCTGAGGCTCAGGGAAAGCAGGTGCTTTCCCTGGCCTTGCAGTTGCTTACCACACGTGCTGTCAGCAGGCCGTCAGGGGCGGGCCAGGGGCGGGTGCGTCACTGGCCGGGGGCGGGCCAGTGACATCACGGAGCTGGTTCGCCCTCATTGGGCGAACCGCTCACATGACCGGCCTGTCGCGCCGGCAAGCGGGGGAATTTTAAATTCCCCTAAGACCTGCGCTTCCGCAAGCGTGCGGAAGTGCAGGTGAGCCGCTCTAATTGCGGCTGTAGGGGCTCAGTGCTGAGCGAGAGCGCGCGTCAGCACGCTTCCGCCAGCAAGCGGTAAACATGGCCGAGGCCTTAGGGGAATTTAAAATTCCCCCGCGCGACAGGCCGGTCACGTGAGCGGTTCGCCCAATGAGGGCGAACCAGCTTTGTGACGTCACTGGCCCGCCCCCGGCCAGTGACGCGCCCGCCCGCTGACAGCCCGTGCGGTAAGCAACCGCAAGGCCAGGGAAAGCACCGGCTTTCCCTGAGCCTCAGCGTGCAAGCAGGGAGCCTGGTTGAGGCCTAACAAAGACATGTGCTACTGGTAATTGTGTATCATAGCACTATTACAATTTTTCTCTAGCTGATTGTGGGGCTATTAACCCCTAACGTTACACTAGGATACCTAGGGGATATCTTCTCACTAATTGACCACTGGTCGAATATCGCTATCAATACTAGGATATATGCACTATAGGATTCACTTATATGTCCATATGTATGTTATTTTATAATTAAGGTTTATTATTATATAGATTAGGTATTATGTATCGGTTCACATTTCACTTTATTTAGCGATTTAGACCCGTGTGCTCTGGTGAGGATACTAATCCCATTACCTCTCAGATAAGATATCTCACAGATTATTAGCAGCATTAATGGTTATGTAATACACTTACAGCTCTGTTAAGTAGCGCTATTCGATGTAGGTTTTAAACATCATATTTCTTTAATAAAATTTGTTGTATTAGTGGGGATGGGAAACCATCCCTTTCCAGTGATTTACACATTGAGTTTCTGTACTTATTAAGAGGTGGAGTGCACTCCATATAGAAATACTTCTGTTTTTCTCTTAATATGGCATATTACTTATTGTACTCGCATATCCAATTAGACACACAAAAAGTATCCTATGTCATTTGTTCAATTGTATTACAGATGTGGTAATCCTGGTTTAAAAATAAGTCGTTGTACTGCATACCCCCTTGTACCACCATGTTTTGTCCCCTAGTATTGAGTTGGAGCATTCCAAGTAGAGGAGCGCTATAAGTTAAAGGTGGGGCATCACACACGCTGATTAAATTAAAACTACTAGTTAAACATGCAAGTCTAGCATTGCATCTATACTGTAGTTCTCATTCAGATTCAGACACAAACAGATGTTTGGAGCATTAAAGGCTTCATTCTCCGATCCTCCTTTGCAATAAATACCCCAAAGTAATAAATTAGACTACACAATATTAAGTTGGAAGAAAAAGGTCACAGCTTTATTTTTAACCTCTGTTAAAAAAAAAAAAAAACTGCCTGCCAGCCCTTCTGCGTTAGGCCCATTGCCTCAACGTGGCAAAAAGGGAGGGACCTCCTCGCCGGCTAGCAAATAGTCGTACTCCTTCCCCCACCTCTCCTATAGTGAATGGGGAGATCCGTGCCTGCTGGCTTACTGCCCAGGATTCTTTGGCTCAACGTCCCCCTAAGTGGCCACGTAGACCCAACCGTATGGCTTTTGTCCTGCTTTCCCACATGTTGATTGGGCATAGCAGGCGTGATTGCACCACTGGCACCTACAGCCTGTCAATCAGTTCTTGTGGTTCTACCCGGGCCCTCCTGCACAGTAGATGCCCATATCTTTACCGGTCCTTGGCATCACTGCTGAGCATGTCTGGCATGGCAGGGATCACTGGGGCTGACATGCCCACCCTAAACTGTGACCCTTCTTACCTTCGCTTCTTCCTGTCCTAATCCAATAAATGAATTAGTGGCCCACTATCCACACTTGCCGGGTTTTATTGCTTGCACCTGGTGGTTAGGCATTTGTGCTATGGTAAATTTACAAGCCCTTTGACCCTAATGTAAGTCCCATACCCATTGGACTTCCATCTCCACAGCTTTTTTGTTTCTATAGATGCTGTATTAACCTAGAATTTCCTGGCGCCTTTTGGGGACCACTCCTGAAAATGCGCTGGACCACCACTCCTGAAATTTTTCACGTGAGTTAGCCGCAATTTTACAGTGGTCTGAAAAAGTACAGAAATTGAAAATTAGCGTTGTCTGCAATACCGGCCAGAAACTCAAGTCGGCGATCGCGAGTTATTGTGTTTTAAAAATCTAATTACAATGCAACCTGTCACTTATTCCCGTTCATGTGTGCACGATCCGATATCACACAGATGTTTAGTACTGTATGTACTTCAAGTGTATTTAATTGAAATCTAAAGAGTACAAACGTGAACACACCAAAAAGTATTTTTAGAGAGTGAAATTTTTATTTACACACGATAAAGTAAGAATTGATAATACAAATATACATGTCTCTTTTTCCAAATGTAAAATGTTTTTTTTATTTTTCGTCGAACGGGCTGGCTCTTGGACATCTTGGCCTGTAAATAAAGAGACAATATTCAATATTAATAATCGCACCTTACATTATGAAATCCTGAGGTTTTGGGGGTTTGGGGGGGAAAGTATGCATGGAGTACAGTACTTTACATTATGACTAAGGCTTCATCCCTGGTGGCCGCGGCTGCGCGTGCGACACACAAGGCACAGCCCTCTATGGAGAAGGCCCCATTCGGTGTGGGTGCACAAGGGGCGATGCACGACCGCCTTTGCCAAAAGACAAGATTTTTGTCTCTTGGCACGGCGGCCGAGCATTGGTCACGGCGGCGGTTCAGCCAATGAGGGCGAACCAGCCGCATGATGTCATGGCCGTGCCCCAGCCACGCCCCCCCATCAGATCTCCTGCTTTTCAGTGAAAGCGGAACAGTAAGACCACCGGTCGCGGCTGAAACTGGTGCACACGCCGCCCGGCGCTAAGGCACGCTCGTGCACATAGTGACTGGAGCCGTAGCCTAATGGTGAGTTGATAAGGTTATGTATGGGTCGGTTTTGAACGGAGCCGGCTATGTGTCCTAACTTAACTTCTTTGTCATTTTTTCCCCCTCACTGTGTGCGTGTTTAAGGGTTGACTTTAAATTGCAGCTTGCATAACAAACCTAAACTGATATGTGAAAACCCTCTGCAAAGCCTTTTCTCAGAAAAACAGCTTTCTTTTGGCAGCGGCATCATGTTTTGTATGTTAATTGATGTCGCTGCCTTTTTTAGCACCTCTGTGAATGTGCTGGTTGGGGCCCCGTTTTTTTTTTTTTTTCTTTTAAACATTTAGTTGCTTTGTGGTTCCCCCGAAATGTGAATGTGTGGTGACACTTAGTCCCCTTCCCTTGAGCATACTTTCTGGTTAGAATCCCAGCACTCCGCTTTTCTGACCTTTCCCAGTGGTTGACTGGAAGGCTGCCTGTGAGAGACATTTGCAGACGTACAACCAGGGAGACAGATTTGGGGGAAATTAAACCATGGCTTTATTCAGCCCGTCACTTTAAACAATGCAGAAAACCACAAAAATAAATAGCCTACTGCACCGACACACTTTATTCGAGCAAATACCCGGTATGTACCTGGCAGATACCTGGAATGCGCCACTCCTCACCTCTGACAAGCCCCGTTGCATTTGCCTTCCCAGCCTGGGTTCATGCCTGGCTGATGGGCGGCTGATCTGTTACATGATAATGATTAGGATTTAATAGGCTGCAATGCTTCGCGTGTCTACCAGATGGCATAAATTCATGAATTGTAATGCAGTATATATATATATACTGTGCAGTATTGCAGCCAGCGGGAATAAAATGCTTCAATCCCTGCTTGGAAAATACCTCAATGCACTCGGGCAGAAAACAGTCACAAACCTCAATACACCCGGGTATACCTGAATTCGTGGGACTAGCC
This sequence comes from Ascaphus truei, assembly GCF_040206685.1. Taxonomy (NCBI): domain Eukaryota; kingdom Metazoa; phylum Chordata; class Amphibia; order Anura; family Ascaphidae; genus Ascaphus; species Ascaphus truei. The sequence goes on from NC_134484.1 coordinate 170,874,838, forward strand.
AAGCTCGAATAAAGTGTGTCGCCAGTGTATCTCTTTGTAAGAGCTAACTCGCTTTCCCAGTCCTTCTCTGCAGGGGATACGAGGATATGCCTCTTTCCAACCTGTCACGCCAAAGTCTAAAGAGGTACCTGTAACCAGGGGCTCTCTGTGTCAGGCTCTGAGTCTGGGTTGGTGTCCGTTGAGGGGCCAGCCTCTGCGAGTTCCCGGGTTTACTGCACCTGGAATAGAGCACTGGTCCCTGGTTTTTTGCTGGCAGCACACAGTCCTTCGGTGTGCCCAAGAGTCTTCCTGTTAGTTTTCAGCAGGAGGCTTTTCTAGCTGTCTGATTAGCTAGATAGAGACTGGTTGTCTAACTGCAATTAACCAGCTCCCTGCTTGGTTCCTCAGACCACTACAGGCTTATATTGAATCCTCATTTAAAACACGGTTAAGTCCCTATTACACCGCCCACCTGGGCCTTTAGCAGAGGGGGCCAATTTTTCTAGCATGACCTTGCACAGCCACAGTGAAACTGGATAATAAGGTTTATCCTCTTAGGTGCCTCAGAGTTTAATATAGTAGTCGCTGCCGGTGAAACATGAATGTATGTAATGGAAAACCTCAGGAAAGCAACTGGCCCAGCTCAGGGCACCAATTGTTGCATGCACTCACGGTTTGTGGGGAGCAGTGGCACCTGGATCCGGTCATCAGTGACTCTGGCTGAGTCGTTGCACCGCCAACCCCATCATGACTGGATGTCAGGTGGGGCGGTCACGTGACCGGCGGTGTCCTCCTCTGTAGTCAGTAGAAGCTGATCGGTGAGCTCCACGCCAGCTGAGCTCCTGATCTCTGTGAGAAAGCCGCTATCTTCGGTGTGTAGGCGGCGTGCTGTGAGGTGGTCACGTGACCGGCGGGTCTCCCCTCCGTGTGCGGCGACTACTCGGCGTGCAGTCCTGCGGTAAGTGATGTATGCGGTCCTCCAGCAGCAGCGGGAGATTTATTTATTTATTTATTTATAAAATATTTTACCAGGAAGTAATACATTGAGAGTTACCTCTCGTTTTCAAGTATGTCCTGGGCACAGAGTAAAACAAATAATACATGGTTACAAATACAGTTACATAAATGAACAAGGTATACATTTATATACAAGACATTGCATGCACAGTTAAAGAAAATATATATTATGAGCTTATGAAACAGTTACAGACCAGATTAAAGTGTGAGACAGCCTTAGATTTGAAAGAACTTAAGCTGGTGGTGGATATGAGAGTCTCTGGTAGGTTGTTCCAGTTTTGGGGTGCACGGAAGGAGAAGGAGGAACGTCCGGATACTTTGTTGAGTCTTGGGACCATGAATAGTCTTTTGGAGTCTGATCTCAGGTGATAGGTACTGCATGTGGTAGGGGTGAGGAGCTTGTTCAGGTAGCTGGGTAGCTTGCCCAGAAAGTATTTGAGGGTGAGACAGGAAAGGTGAACTTTGCGCCTAGACTCTAGTGATGACCAATCTAGTTCTTTGAGCATTTCGCAGTGATGTGTGTTGTAGTTGCATTGGAGAACAAAACGACAAATTGAATTGTAGAGGGTGTCAAGTTTGCTAAGGTGGGTTTGAGGAGCCGAGCCATATACTATGTCTCCATAGTCAATAATTGGCATTAGCATCTGCTGTGCAATACGCTTTCTGACCAGGAGACTTAGGGAGGATTTGTTCCTGTAAAGTACCCCTAGTTTGGCATAGGTCTTGGTTGTCAGGGTATCAATGTGCATCCCGAATGTTAAGTGGGAGTCAAACCATAAGCCCAGGTATTTAAAACTAGTGACAGGTGTTAGGGTGGTTTTAGCGTTGGTTCTAATCAGGAGCTCAGTCAGGAGCACAGAAATGTGATCTTCTTTGACAAAGGCCCTAGGGCTGAAACGCGTCAGATGATCCACCAGCTACACTTGTTTGTCGAATAAACTCCATTGAAGTCACCACCCACGTTTACCCTGCTTCGTTATTTGGCTGTGCTCCGCCTCATCTCCCGCTGCTGCTGGAGGACCGCATATTGCACAGCCACAGGTCAATGTCTTTTGTCCAAAAGGGGTTCCCATGCAACCTGCACCTAAACTCCTCATATCTGTACATGCTGACCCCCGTTATGTCTTGTAAGTGTCATGTACAGATTTAGCTACCTGTTCTCTACCGCTTGCCGCACAGCAACCTAAGTCGTGCCTATCCCTGCCGTGAGATTTCTGAAAATTTTCACGTGAGTTACCCGCAATTTTACTGTAGTCTGAAAGAGCGCAGAAATTTAAAATTAGCGTTGTCTGCAACACCGCCAGAAACTCAAGTCGGCGATCGCAAGTTATTGTGTCTTTAAAATCTAATTGCAATGCAACCTGTCACTTATTCCCATTCATGTGTGCACGATCCGATATCACACAGATGTTTAGTACTGTGTATTTTTAGAGAATTACATTTTTATTTGCACACGATAAAGTAAAAATGAATACAGGAGGGCCCCACTAATACGGCGGGTTCCGTTCTGAGGACCCGCCGTAAAGCGAATATCACCAGAAAGTGGAACCGGCGATTTTCGTTAATTGTGCATGCGCATGGCCCGTTCTGCGCATGCGCGACCCCTGGCCGGCCCGTTCTGCGCATGCGCGGACATGGCGGCCCCATTCTTGGCACCGCCGGTTGGCGGATCGCTAAGAAGCAGGGCCCTGCTGTAATACAAAAATGCATAGTCTCTTTTTCCAAATTTAAATTTTTTTTTATTATTATTTTTCGTCGAACGGGCTGGCTCTTGGACGTCTTGGCCTGTAACTAAAGAGACAATATTCAATATTAATAATCGCACCTTACATTATGAAATCCTGAGTTTTTTTGGGTTTGGTCAGAAAGTATGCATGGAGTGCAGTACTTTACATTATGAATTTATAACAGCTGGCTGGCCCCCACGTTCACAACTCCATTCCCCTTCCCTGCTCCGTCCCCCCCCCTTTTCACAGTTCCGCCCCCCTCCTTCACAGCTGTGGTCTCCCCTCCCTGCCCCCCACATCACACTCCCCCCCCTGGCCCCCACATCACTCCCCCCCCCTTGCACGTCACCTGACTCTCCCCCTTGCACGTGACATCACTGTACCCTCCCTTCACCTCACATTAGTGCCCCCCCCCTGCATGTCCCCCCGGCACCCCCACACAGACTGTCTGCCATACACACACGCACTGTCACACACACACACACACACACACACACAGTGAGAAACACACACACAGTGAGAAACACACACACAGTGTCTCACACACACACAGTGTGTCAAACACACACACAGTGTGTCGCACACACACACAGAGACACAGGAGTAAGAGGCGCAAGTTTGGAGGTGAGTGCCGGTGGGGAGAGGAGGTGGGTTGGGGGGAGGAAAGGCGGCGCCAGTGTCCCCCCACCGGCCGCCCCAGGGGACAGTCGGCCGCGCCGAGACCACCACTGCCCTGCTCCCCCCTCCCCCCCCCCGCTGGCATGTCCCGGTTGGCGGTTGATGAAAGTTGGCTGCGCGTGGCGGGAGGTGATGGCGGAGCAGCGGAGGGTGAGGGGGGGTCGTGTTGGGTGTGGGGGGGGGCAGGCGGCGATTTGTACCTAAGGTGCTGCTTGTGTCGGGAGTTGATGGCTCCTGTCGGGAATTGATAGAGGAGCAGCGGAGGGTGCTCGGAGGTGATGTGTAGTCCGCAGGGTAGAAATCTGCGTTGGGGTGAATCTGCGCTGGGGTTAGTTTGTGAGAGGAGGCGGGATAATGCTGCTGTGATGCGTCCCAAAGCTCAGTGAATGTTTTAAGAGTGTGGCAGTTGGGTATGTGATGTCATAGAACCACGCAGGCCAATGAGAGGTGGGCGGGGCCCGGCCCAGGACCAATCAGATTGGATAGAGGCTGAGTGACAGACCAACGGACCAATCAGATTGGATAGAGGCTGAGTGACAGACCAACGGACCAATCAGATTGGCCAGAGGCACAGCAAACATATGTTTTCAGTTTTATATATTGTTTTTTTTTTTTTTTAAGATTGTATTTTCCATGTTTTTTGGAGTCAGATAGGGGTATTCATTTCATAGGTTACGTGATGAAAGTTTACATGTGAAATTTTAGGGATTAAATAAAGATTTAAAGTACCTTATATCTAAACATTTGGGAGAATTAAATTTAAAATTTAGGAATTAAAAGATGTCTCCTTCTGAATTTCAAAAATATTAAAAGGGGGAAGTAGTTGACAATTATGATAAACATTTTAGGAAAATAGGTCTTTGGTAAACAAATTGAGAAGGATCTAATGATATAATTGACATTATGGTAATGGTTATCAAATGTTTGTGATTTATGTACGCAACATGTAGACAGAGTTTTTGGGTCCACATTGGATTAAGGTAAAATATATTTACCAATATAATGATGCTGTATTTTTACAGTTCATATGTAATTGTATGATGAATAAAGAATAATATTGGTTGGTGGATGATTGGAATCGAGAAGAATGAGAAAAATCAACAAGTCATCACATCTGGGACGGAACATTTTTTCATTTTTAGGAAAAATAACAAAATTACTATTTTTATTTCTATTGGGACTATTGAAAAAAAATTATAATGAAAAAGTACAAAGGGGTATTACAGTATATCTTTAGGATTACAACAAAGCTTGCTAGAAGAATTTGTATTTGTTATCAATTATACAGATTTATGGGTAGGGATGTAAAAGTGATGTACGTATAAGTATTTTTTTTTAAATACCCATATTAGGAAAATAACGTCTTATTTCCTTTAACAGTACTAGAAATACTTTTAGTAATATTCAGTTGTTATATTATAGTCTCCAATATCCTGATTTTATTTTGTACACAATTATAGCAGGACTTTGAACAGGGATTTTTAAGCTTGTTTACATTTTTATTCTAAAATAATGTGTTTACTACACCAGGCCAAGATTATTTATCATTCATATTTAGTTCGCATTGAGACGGTAAAAACATTTTATGATTTTGTTATTTGAAGAAAAGGGTAAACGTGTGTACAGGTTATGTCAGATAATGAAATGGTTAAATTTATTTCATATGCGTTCACATTCCAAGGTTCTATTTAAAGAATTGAATTGTATTGGAGGAAATTCTATAGGAATATATTTACATGAGATTCAGTTGAATGTCATAGATTCTCGCGCGTAATGTAAATATAGTTCCAGTACAATTTAATATATCTTAAATAAATCAGTTTACTTTGGAGAATGGAGAAAAAAACATGATAAGTAATGATAGGCTTGGTGGACAATGTTTAAAGAAATTTGATATAATGTATCCGTATTGGGAAATAAGTGTTTTTTCATCTTTTCATCATTATAAGTTGTGTGGTTTCATGATATATTGGTTTCCAACTACTGATCATATGTATTGTGCAAGAAAGGTATACTGTAGAAATTACCAAGGAGAGGAAATCAAATTTGTCCAGTGAGATTACTTTAATTCAGACGTGTACAGAATTTTGATATTCTGATTTAAAAAAATTATCAATGTAATACGTACTGTATGAGGGTTTGAGTGATTATATGGATTTTATTATGATCTAATTTAGGGGGGGGGGGGCTGTAACAAATCCAATTCAACAATAATTACGTTGTAATGAGTGAATCCGTTATCAATACAGAGTGTCAAAGTTTGCAGTATAATTGTCTGATATTTCTTTCATTGGTACATATTATATCTGATAAGCAAAGGTTCTTTCTTCATTTGGTATATATTCTGATTATATATTCAGTTACATTGGAGAGTTATTTTGAGGGTGCACCTGTTCTTAAAGGTCTCTATAGAGAAGCCCTGTTTAGGTTGACACAGTGATTATTGACAACTGTAGGTCCTAGCTGAGAGAAGAGGCTATGACAATTAGGTTGGATTAATAAGGATATCTGAGAATAATTCAGTACATATGCCATTTCTGTTTATTCTATGTATGGAGTTATGGGTAGTTCATATGACATCAGTTTGAAGCTACAGGACCTCATTTGGAATAGAAATATATCGTAACAGCTGATTCAAGGAATATTATCTCAATAAATATGAAGCATCAGGTGACAAGGAGAGAGTGAAGGAGACAGGTGAGAGGCACAGGATGATTGATCCCACCAGGATGTGAGGACATAGGATTCCACTATGAAGAGAGAGAGAGAGAAACGGGTTAAAACCAAAATGGAGGAACGATACATTTTTATCATGATATTGTAAGGATCCGCGATCCCGCTACCCTCAGCACGCCCCCTCCTTACCTCGGTCTGCGATAGGGAACTCCGCCTCCTGCGGTGCATCACCTGGGCCATCTATCAGCCGTCGGACTACGGGTGTACGCTCATCACGCGCGGAAGTTTATACCAAGCCCTCCGATCCCGCCTCCAGGTTGTGCCCGCGCTGGGGCGTCATCAGCACGTCACGTACGCGCGGGACGCGCACTCTACGTGCGCAGGTACCACGTCACCAGCCTCCGCCTGTAAGCCCTCCCACACCTGTCTCCTGCACCAATCGCAGCAAGCGTTCCTGACGCGCCTCCTCTTGCCTTGTTCTCATTGGTTCCTGTTTGCCTTATATGCTCAGCCGTTTGACTGGTTCACCGGCTGAGCATAAACCTACCTATGAGTGAAGTGTTCACTGCTGTCTTGCCTCCATAGTCTTGTCCTGCTTTCAGTCCCTTGCTTTTCCACCGCACTCCGCTCTTCTTACCTCGGCTATGTACGACCATCTGCACCTCCATCTTGACCCTGGCTAGCTCCTCGATGATCCGCACCTCTCCAATACTGACCTCGGCAAAGTACCACGATGATCCGCCTCTCTCCAATCCAGACCACGGCTAAGTACCTACTACGATCCGCTACTCTCCAACACCGACTACGGCAAGTATTACTGACCATCCTGACCTCTCCTACCCCGACCCGGCTACCTAAACCAATCTACACTCAAGATGCGCCCACGCGGCTGTGGGTTGATGTAATATCTATCCCCACCTCAGCCTTGCGGTCACGCCTTGTTTGTGGTGTGCACTCCGTTACAGATTTTAAGATCCACTCAAACAGAAAGCTACTATATGCAACCATCTTAAAGAATGCCATAATTTATTTGAAACTTCACTATCATCGTCATTTTTACCATTATTTTTGTATGTAAGTAATTATTTTCAAAATAAATGTTTATTTTTGTGTGCAAAGACTAGAATGCTGAGTTCTGTTATGCTGGAGTAATCTATAGAAAAAACTGGGCATTTAACACCTTGGAAATAACACTTTCCATGGAAACTCAGAAAAGCAAAGGTGAAGGTTATGGTAAGAAGCAATTATTGAACAACGTTCTCCATTTGTGTCTGCTCTTTTTAAAAATTATTTATTTTTGTTTTAATCAATTGTTTTCTCATTTTCCACTAAAGGTCAACAATGCATTTCCGTCAACTTATTACTGAAGAGGTCAACCATTCTTCAGAGCCACAGGAATAAGTATCAATAATATTTACATTAGATTACCTTTAATTAAACCTCTGAAGATTAAAAAAATGACCATGATGCTTAGTGGTGGCTAACTTGGATGAGTAATGGTTGATCCTCTTTTCACCCACTAGGGGGTAGATCCTTAGAGGTCGGTAATTTTTTTTTGTTTCCGTATGGTTATCGCCATTTAATGTATCAATATCCCGAAACGTGTATCCTCAAAGGTACTTAGCCTTACGATGTTTATTCATGTGTAAATCATATGCTAATGAGCAGTTTACCTAACAAAGGAGATCCTCAGACCTCATGTTAGCGCATGGGAATAACCCTACAATATTTAAGACCTTCCAAAAGCTGGTGTTGCCTACATCCAAACCTTGATTATCAGTGTGTTATTTCTACAAATAGCCTACAAGGAAAAAGGGCACATCTTAAGTGGTGCCCACATGAATTTAAGGAGTGTAGGACTTAACCCTTGCATTTCATGTGTAGTACAAAGATATATATATCTGGTGGAACTTATTACTGACTGAAACATCAACATATCCCTCTGATATTGTTATTTTAATGTAATAAACTATGTTTTTTAATGATCAAAGAGAATGTAGGATATGTTTCTGTGGATACTGTGGTATGTAATATTGAAATATGGGTGTACACAAATAATTCTACATATGAGAACAAGAATTACCAAGGGACAGAAGTTTGGAAAATACATTTTAATCATACACTGTGTGTAACAAAAAAATGAACAATATATATACATAATGAAAGAACAACAATAGATACAGAAAATATAGTTTTGCGCCTTTTTTGTTTTTGTTGCCTTATTCACCTACTATAAGTGTGTGTGTGTGTGTGTGTGTGTGTGTGTGTGTGTGTGTGTGTGTGTGTGTTTAGTTAAGTTAAGTTATGGTGGGTAAAATAAGTGACAAAAACCCTCCACAGCAAAGCATATAGCAAATGGAAATATTACTGTATGCTCATTTACATGTCTTAGACAGGTCTGCAACCCCGCCTTTCACCATTATCATCCAGCATTTCCACTGAAGCTAGGGATTCTGGGAAATGACATGCAAATGAGCACACAGTGCCACCTTTTGCTTCAAAACCATTAAACATGGTTCCCCTATAGGCTTAAGCTTGCTGCATGGTCACAGCTTTGAGCACAGCCACGGTTAAGATGCATAGCCAGTAAACCCACCCACAGACAGACTGTTTCGACCTTAATGGGTCTCTTCAGTGTGGGGTTGGTTATACTGGCTATGCAAAAACGAAGCAAGGGATTGGGTTTACCATATTAAGTTAAGTTATGGTGGGTAAAAAAAGTGACAAAAACCCATTTGCATGTCATTTCCCAGAATCCCTAGCTGCAGTGGAAGTGCGGTATGATGGGTGATAATGGTGAAAGGCGGGGTTGCAGACCTGTCTAAGACATGCAAATGAGCATACAGTTATATTTCCATTTGCTATATGCAATATATATGTAAGGGGGTCACCCCCGGTTCCCCTGATCTTCCTTTGCCCCCTGCCTTACCCCTGTGGCAGTGGAGGAAGGGGACGGCGACTTCTCCCGGCGGGCCCCGCCCTCTTGGTTATGGTGCAAGCTTCGCAAATGCGCAAGAAAGATCGCGCACGCGGTCCCCATAGAAAAGAGCTGTGCCAAGGACTACAATTCCCAGCAGCCTCTGTGGACTGCACTTTCACCCTTGTCACAGGCAACATTGAAGCCAATAGAGCTGGCAGATTCTCATGCTGCAGAGTTGCAACAATGTTGTGTGCAGACAGGGTTTTTGTCAGTTGCAGCACGTTAGGCAGTCAGAGACCGGAGCAGCCCAGGGAAGGAGGTAGGGTACAGGAGTCAGGGACTCCCTGTACTAGGCCAGTATCCCCAGGGCCCGAGATAGCTCAGCTCCCCAGTAAAGTGAGTGTTGCCAGGGACAGCCCTCAGGTTAGGGACCCTGTCACTTGCATTAGTGGGAGCTGGGGAACAGAAGGGAAGAAAGGCAGCAGCGGACTTAGTGTTAAGTTCAGGGTGTTGCTGCATTAGCTGATAGTTATCAGTTAAGTGAGTTGGAGTCAGGGAGCTGTGAGGGAAGGAAGGGTGCGGGGAGCGAGTGCAGCTCCTGCACCCATATAGGTACCCACACCCCAGGTAGGCCCCAACTCCCCACTAGGTTAGTGGGTAAGTGCTGAGGGAGGCCCAAGATAGGGACGCTGCCCTTAGTGTTAGAGTGCTGCCTTGTCAGAGTCACGGCTGTTAGTGCTGTGAGGTCTGACAGGCAGGCACCTTGTGGTGTAGCACGTTGGCTGCACACATCCAGTGGGTCACAGCTTGTTGCTGCAGGCGCTGGGATTAGTTAAGTGTAGGCAGAATACGGGGACGAGTTAGGGGAGTGGGGTAGGTTATTAACCCCTGTAGGCCCCTTGGAGCTTCCCCTAAAGCCAATACAGGTTGCTGTGCTACAGGGACGGCCTATAGTATAGCGCGTGTCATTTAGTGCTGTAAGGACAGGTCATATGTTAGGGATCCTGTCACGGTAGGGATGATTAGATAGGGACTCAGCGGACGCTGCGGTTACTGTGAAGCGGTTCGGACCCACGTTGGGGTCCACAGAGACTATTCCAGAGTGGGATCGCCCTGGCGGTCCGTGTGTACAAAGGAGTCCGGTGTAGGATCAGACGGAACCATCACACGACGGACCCTTTGTGAAGTGTTGCTGACCCGAGCACCGGAGTGCTCGGCAGGTATCATACAGTTCTAAGTGCACCAACGGGCCCTTAGTGTAATTGTGACTGCGCAGTCACCCATTGCCTCTCTCTGCAAGAGTGCGGGACATTGGGTGGGGTTCTTTGGACACTGGGTGGGATCACCTGGTGTTGGGGAAGCGTCCTGCGGGACGTCGCAGTAAGTGTCTCCTCGAGAGAGGGACACCTGTTCTGATATGTTATGGTATTGATGTGATGATGTGTTATATGCTGTTCCCAGTAAATGGTATTAGTTAATATATAAATCACTGTGTATGGTATTATTGATTGCCCTGTGAGGAACCACTCCCCCTCTGGTGGGAGCCATCGCAGGTGGAGGCGCTGCATTGTTGTAAGTGAGTACCCCTAGTATAATTGCCCCAGGTTCCCCGTGGCGGAAGCTCAGCCCTCCTGCGAGCCAACAGGTAATGCACCACACCTATGGTAACCTTGTATGTTCTCTTGCACCCCACACTATATCTGCGATTGGGGGGGGGAATACCCGTTACATATATATATATATATATATATATATATATATATACAGTGTTCGACAAATCACCCAAAAATCTACTCGCCCAACCAAAAAATCTACTCGCCACACTCACAGACACATACACTCACAGACACATACACTCACAGACACATACACTCACAGACACATACACTCACAGACACATACACTCACAGACACATACACTCACAGACACACACTCACAGACACACACACACATACACTCACACACACACACACACACACACACACACACACACACACACACAGATACACACACAGATACACAGACACACATACAGACACACCCACTGACACTCACACACACCCACTCACACACACAGACACACACAGACACACACTCACAGACACACAAATACACACACTCCCACCCACACTCAGACACACACTTACACACCCCCACATACATTCATTGGAAGGGAGGGGGCCTACCTGTTCCTCCAGGGCCTGCTTGTCCTCCACATGCTGCTCCACATGTCAGGGGATCGGGCAGGAGTTGCGGTAGGATCGGGGGGGGGGCAGCGGGAGGATGGGGGGCCAGCGGGAGGATGGGGGGCCAGCGGGAGGATCGGGGACCAGCGGGGGGACAGCCGGACAGGCGCACGGCCACCAACCTCCCCGATGGGAAACGTGGCAAGCCGCGCGTGCGCCCAGGCTGCAGCCAGGAGGGGGTTCAGGCAGCCATGCTGGGAACAGCCGCACGGGCCACACCAACCTCCCCGATGGGAAATGTGGCCGGGAACATTGCCAACCCCCCCCCCCCTCTCTCCAGCGCGTGCGCACGCGCACCCCCCTCCCTCTACCTCCCGCCAGGCTGCTTCCCTTCTTCCCCGCTCCTATTACCCTGCCCGCGCGGGTGCCAAAGGAGCGTGGGACGGAGGGGAAGCGCCTACCTGGTCTTCCAGCCCTGGGCAGCAGCAGCCACGGGGACTCACCCCCAGCAACATCCGGGGACCCCGGGATCCCCCCTCCCAGCCTATATCCGGGGACCCCCCCTCCCAGCTTACATTCCACCCCGGGCAGCAAGCTGGCATCGGGTGCAGGGGGAGGGGCTGACCCAGAGCTGCCAGCCGGCCCTCTTCCTCCCGTCAGGCCAATCAGGGAGGCAGATTAATTACTTATTTATTTTTAAAAAAAAGAAATTGGCGCGAACGGGGAAATTTGAGTGGGAGCGCGGGAAATTTAAAAAAATACACGTGTGCTGCTTGGGCCAATATTTACACGCCCGGGGGTTAAATCCACCCGCCCCGGGCGAGTAAATATATAGGATTGTCGAACACTGTATATATATATATATATATATATATATATATATATATATATATATAAAAACCAACACAGAAAAAAAGAATCCCCTGATAGCACTCTAGCATACAAAAGTAACAAAATGTATTAATCACAAATAGACATACATAAGTTAAAAAGGGGAGCGGTGGTGTCCTGCCTGCTGTGGGATAGTGCTAAAACTCCTTAAAGACAAACATAACAAGCTGAAATAGGCTGTTACTAAATTTAAATTGGTCTAAGAGGAGAAAATATTACTGAACTATAATGTGGAAACATGTAATGAAAAGCTGGTACTAAATGCTTAGCAGATGAAAATAACTGCACCAAAGAGTAATGAGTGTAGAAGCAAACCAATGTTTGCCTCTAACAACTCAGAGCGGCCGGTCAGTAACTACTGAAATAACAACCCCTATAGTGAGTCAGTGTGTGCATAACTGCAATACAGTAATATGCACTGAATGGAATGAGTATAATTTGGCACACACAGAGGTTGACTGATTGACAGATGATATACAACAGAGTCAAAACAAGGTGCAAGAGATACTTAGCATAAGTCCAGCAGTAAAAAGTGTCCACAGCCGAGGAAAATACTCGTGGGTTCAGTAATGGTAAGTCACGGCCGCAACCGCCACAATGCGCACGCTCCCTGTGTAGTGGGAGCGTCGGGCGGAAACACGTGATGTGGCACGAAGAAGTGATGTCAGCTGTGGGCACCACCAGATCCAGGAGAGACAAACACGTTAAAATTGTTTTTTTACAAATGTTGGTTGTTTTTAACTTCTAAGAATCCCAACATATTTTATCAGAATGGAGCAGTCTTTGGGTTTATATATTGTTCTGTTTCCATAGTAACTAAAAACAATTGTATTTTATATAACCGGCTCAAGATGGTTTACAGTTACTATGGAAACGGAACACCACATAATCCCACAGGCTGCTTCAGTTTGGTGTCCCTGTATAAAGTCACGTTTCGTGACTCAACGCATTGGGCTATCATGAGCTTTTGCAAGGAAGCGCCACTGGGACCTGAAGACATCACACAAACCGTAAACTTAAGAGGCGGAGCCGACATCAAACACTGCATAGTGCTCGTCTTTGAATACCAGCTATTGGATATCCTGGATTATGGATAATACTTTTTTCTAATCTACCCATGTCAGTGCACTCACACTATTTTATTCTCATGTCTTTTATTATGCAGAATCGTGTCTAAAAATATGAGATTACATTGACATGATTACATAGTTACATAGCAGATAAGGTTGAAAAAAGACATATGTCCACCAAGTTCAACCTGTGTTAAATTTAGATGACAGATACGTCTGGTAAAAGGTTATCCTTAATAAAACAATGTAAAATAAAACAAACTCCCATGAGATCTGTTGTTTTGAAATAGATATTACCAGCATGGTAATTACTGCCCATGTTTGTTTTTCTCAATCCGCCCAGCATGCACAGGATAGGATGGAGTCGTTACATAGATCTGATCCTTCAAATAAAGTAAAGGAATAATGTGAGTTTTTCTAAATGCCTTTCAAGTGATATATATATATATATATATATATATATATATATATATATATAATATTTAGTGCTAGTAGTATGTTGCCTATTTTTCAGTATATGTGCACCTGAGATGTCAATATAGTTCATCTCTGGCAATAGAAGGTTAATTTTGCATAAGGTTTTAACGCATTTGCTCCCCTCTAGCAGTGAATGGGTTGTCCAATGTCTGTTTGTAATTGTGCAGGGACATACAATGGGTTAGGCGACCCTTATCAATTCAAATGCATGGGTAGCTCAGTAATATTGTCCCTGACTTTGAACTGAGTTCACATACCAGTGTTGGCTCTCCTTGTGACTTTGGGCACATCACTTTATCTCTGTGTGCGTCAGGCGTCTAAATTAGATGATAAATTCTTCATGGCAGGGATTTGTTGCGGCCTAATTCTGTATACTGCACCGACACACTTTATTCGAGCAAATACCCGGTATGTACCTGGCAGATACCTGGAATGCGCCGCTCCTCACCTCTGACAAGCCCCGTTGCGTTTGCCTTCCCAGCCTGGGTTCATGCCTGGCTGACGGGCGGCTGATCTGTTAAATGATAATGATTAGGATTTAATAGGCTGCAATGCTTCGCGTGTCTACCAGATGGCATAAATTCATGAATTGTAATGCAGTATATATATATATACTGTGCAGTATTGCAGCCAGCGGGAATAAAATGCTTCAATCCCTGCCTGAAAAATACCTCAATGCACTCGGACAGAAAACAGTCACAAACCTCAATACACCCGGGTATACCCGAATTCGTGGTACTAGCCGAGCTCAAATAAAGTGTGTCGCCAGTGTACAGCGCTGCGTACAATGTCTGCACAATATAAGAAAAAATATTGCATAAGCTAATCAGTGATCTGTCGTCAGATCGGTTCTAGATGAAGTGAAAGCATCTTCCTTAAATGTGGTGCAGCATTTATATAAATCTAAGACACAATAAGTAAATAAAATGTCCCGAACTAGTACTATACTATACCAATTTGTGGGTGAGGCATCCTTCATGATCAGTCAAGAGGGCGAGGGAGTAAATGGTCTCCGATTGTTCCTTCAGGACTCACATGCTGTACTACTAACTTACATATGTATTTATTTATGTATTTACTTATATTGCAGGCACTCTGTGGAGCTATAAATTCTTTTTAGAAAAGCTGCTTGTCTGGTAGTTAACTCAAGCAAATTGACTGCAGTAGATGATGGAAATTTATAGCATGAGTCAAGACATAGAGTATTCCAACCAGGGAGAATGGAATTTCTGAATGTGCAGGGTATAATAAGACACTGGAGAATTGGTTCACGAGCTTGATTCAATAAAGATATTACAATTAGACTACTGGACTTGTTATTAAACACTGCTCTCTAAAGGACTGCTTGAGTACTGTCTATCATTCATAATTTTACGTTTTTTGACATATTTTGGAAACCAAAATGTGCAAATATAAGCTGGAGAGCTATGTTGAGTGTACACACTACTGATTTACAGGAGGATAGCTATAACTTATATGCTCTTTAGAGACTGCTGTCACACACACAGGTGATGAGCAAGGTTGAAACGATTATATTAACAAAATATTTAAGTGAGATACATTAAAAAAAAATTGTAATATTTGATAGTATTGCTTATTTACTGTGTAGCACCTCTGTGGGAATGCTACATTATTTTATTGGGTAAATGTTCCTAGAGGGGTAAACTACAGTGTAACAGTTTATCATATTAGGTGGAGTTGCTGGGCAAACACATAACCACCTCCACCTTCTAGAATCTAGTGCTTCATTAAGTAAAGATACCTTGTAAGAACTCTTCCACTAGTAGTCATAGTGACTAGTGATGTCACTATGGGGTGTATAAGATGGGGATGGAGTATTCTAGTTCAGATCTTAGTGGAACCTGAGTGAGGGGGATCTCATCAGTAAGATTAATTTCTTTAATTAAGAGTAAGCACTTAGTTTCTTTGTTTTTACGTAGAGAAAGTATCCCAGTGTAGGGGCCCTATAGATATATTCTTTAATTAGTCACCTAACGCAGTAGAATAGCGAGTTCCTTGTTACATGTTCTCTTCAAGGAGACCTGGAGGAGTTGCTTCGGAATCACTTAGGATAGGTCCCTGGGTTCTGTTCCCAGTAATACTGTGGAATGATTGGGAAATAGATTGCCCCTAGTCATATCTCTCATGGTTGAGGAATACGTATTCCTATGTATCTAATCTTAGGGTGACCAGATGTTGAAAATGAAAAACCGGGACACATTTTTTTTTTTACATAAGAGTTTATTTATTGTACTTATACTTTACTACCATTAGTCCTTGTTACGTGTGTGTGTGTGTGCGTGTGTGCGTGTGCGTGTGTGCGTGTGTGCGTGTGTGTGTGTGTGTGTGTGTGTGTGTGTGTGTGTGTGTGTCGGATGACCTCACTAATCGAACAACAAAAAAAGCCAGATGTGAATGATTCTGAACCCATTAACCAGTGTCAGGATGCCCCCTCTTCACAATTTCTAAAGCAGCAATCCCGCCTGGGATCTTACCTTATCCGCAGTCCCTCAAGGTACTATACTGGAGGTGAGGTGTTCCCTACCTGTCTACCGCGTGAAACTTGAGTCAGATCTGGAAGAAAGCAGGGTAGGTTACTTCGGTGTAGGTATACGGCAGTTGATAAGACATAGAGGGTGAGGGAGAGGGACGGAGCCAGGGAGGGAGAAGGATGGAGACAGGGAGGGAGAGAGACAGAAAAAGGGAGATAGTGATACACACACACACCCACTGATACACACACACACACACTGATACACACACACACACACTGATACACACACACACACACACACACACACACACACACCCACTGATACACACACACACACACACACTGATACACACACACACACCCACTGATACACACACACACCCACTGATACACACACACACCCACTGATACACACACACACACACCCACTGATACACACACACACTGATACACACACACACACACACACACACACACACTGATACACACACACACACACTGATACACACCCCCACTGATACACCCACACCCACTGATACACACTGATACACACACACACACTGATACACACATACCCACTGATACACACACACCCACTGATACACACACACACACCCACTGATACACACACACACCCACTGATACACACCCACCCACTGATACACAAACACTGATACACACACACACACCCACTGATACACACACAAACACTGATACACACACACACCCCCACTGATACACACACACACACCCACTGATGTTTTTACATAAGTTTATTTATTGTAGTACACTTATACTTTACTACCATTAGGACTTGGTGTGTGTGTGTGTGTGTGTGTGTGTGTGTGTGTGTGTGTGTGTGTGTGTGTGTGTGTGTGTGTGTGTGTGTCGGATGACCTCACTAATCGAACAACAAAAAAAGCCAGATGTGAATGATTCTGAACCCATTAACCAGTGTCAGGATGCCCCCTCTTCACAATTTCTAAAGCAGCAATCCCGCCTGGGATCTTACCTTATCCGCAGTCCCTCAAGGTACTATACTGGAGGGGAGGTGTTCCCTACCTGTCTACCGCGTGAAACTTGAGTCAGATCTGGAAGAAAGCACGGTAGGTTACTTCGGTGTAGGTATACGGCAGTTGATAAGACAGGGAGGGTGAGGGAGACAGGGAGGGTGAGGGAGACAGGGAGGGTGAGGGATGGAGCCAAGGAGGGAGAGGGACGGAGACAGGGAGGGAGAGGGACGGAGACAGGGAGGGAGAGAGACAGAGAGAGACAGAGAGAGGGAGGGAGAGAGACAGAGAGTGTGAGACACACACACTGATACACCCACACACACACCCATTGACACACACACACACCCACTGATACACCCACACACCCACTGATACACACACACACACACACACACACACTGATACACACCCATTGATACACCCACACACACACCCACTGATACACCCACACACACACCCACTGATACACACACACACACACACACTGATACACACACTGATACACACACACACACTGATACACACACCACCCACTGATACACACACTGATACACACACACACACAGATACACTGACACACACACACCCACTGACACACACACACCCACTGATACACACACACCCACTGATACACCCACACCCACTGATACACACACACCCACCCACTGATAAACACCCACACCCACACACCCACTGATAAACACACACACACCCACTTATACACACCCACCCACTGACACACACACACACATACACTAATACACCCACCCACTGATACACACACACACACACCACTGATACACACACACACACACACACACACACTGATACACACACACACACACTGATACACACACACACACTGATACACACACACACACACACACACACACACACACACTGATACACACACACACACACACTGATACACACCCACCCACTGATACACACACACCCACTGATACACACACACACACACACTGATACACACACACACACTGATAAACACACACACCCACTGATACACACACACACACACACTGATACACACACACACTGATACACACACACACACACACACACACACACACTGACACACACACACTGACACACACACACACACACACTGATACACACACACACACACACACACCCACTGATACACACACACCCACTGATACACACACACACACACTGATACACACACACACACACACACACTGATACACACACCCACTGATACACACACACCCACTGATACACCTACCCACTGATACACACACACCCACTGATACACACACACACACACACACTGATACACACTGATACACACACACCCACTGATACACACACACCCATTGATACACACACCCACCCACACACCCACCCACTGATAAACACACACACCCACACACCCACTGATACACACACACCCACTGACACACACACTGACACACACACACACACACACACACACACACACACACTGATACACACACACCCACTGATACACACACACACACACTGACACACACACACACACACACACACACTGATACACACACACCCACTGATACACACTGATATACACACACAGATACAACCTGCCTCCCCCTGCCCGGTCTGAGAGTGAGGTCTGAGAGAGTGAGGTCTGAAGAGTGAGAGAGTGAGGTCTGAGAGAGTGAGAGAGAGGTCAGAGAGTGAGGTCAGAGAGAGTGAGGTCTGAGAGAGAGAGAGTGGGGTCTGAAGAGTGAGAGAGTGGGGTCTGAAGAGTGAGAGAGTGAGGTCTGAGAGAGTGAGAGTGAGGTCTGAGAGAGTGAGGTTAGAGAGAGTGAGAGAGTGAGGTCATAGAGAGTGAGGTCAGAGAGAGTGAGGTCAGAGAGAGAGTGAGGTCTGAGAGCGTGGGAGAGAGAGGTCTGAGAGAGTGAGAGAGAGAGGTCTGAGAGAGTGAGAGAGAGAGGTCTGAGAGAGAGAGAGAGAGTGAGGTCTGAGAGAGAGTGAGGTCTGAGAGAGAGTGAGGTCTGAGAGAGAGTGAGGTCTGAGAGAGAGTGAGGTCTGAGAGAGAGTGAGGTCTGAGAGAGAGTGAGGTCTGAGAGAGAGTGAGGTCTGAGAGAGAGAGGGAGGTCTGAGAGAGAGAGGGAGGTCTGAGAGAGAGAGGGAGGTCTGAGAGAGTGAGGTCTGAGAGAGTGAGAGTGAGGTCTGAGAGAGTGAGAGAGTGAGGTCTGAGAGAGTGAGAGAGTGAGAGAGTGAGGTCTGAGAGAGTGAGGTGTGAGAGAGTGAGGTCTGAGAGAGAGTGAGGTCTGAGAGAGAGTGAGGTCAGAGAGAGTGTGAGGTCAGAGAGAGTGTGAGGTCTGAGAGAGAGTGAGGTCAGAGAGAGTGTGAGGTCTGAGAGAGAGTGAGGTCTGAGAGAGAGTGAGGTCTGAGAGAGAGTGAGGTCTGAGAGAGAGTGAGGTCTGAGAGAGAGTGAGGTCTGAGAGAGTGAGAGAGTGAGGTCTGAGAGAGTGAGAGTGAGAGAGTGAGGTCTGAGAGAGTGAGAGTGAGAGAGTGAGGTCTGAGAGAGTGAGAGTGAGAGAGTGAGGTCTGAGAGAGTGAGGTCTGAGAGAGTGAGGTCTGAGAGAGTGAGGTCTGAGAGAGTGAGGTCTGAGAGAGTGAGGTCTGAGAGAGTGAGGTGTGAGAGAGTGAGGTCTGAGAGAGTGAGGTCTGAGAGAGTGAGGTGTGAGAGAGTGAGGTCTGAGAGAGAGTGAGGTCTGAGAGAGTGAGAGAGTGAGGTCTGAGAGAGTGAGAGAGTGAGGTCTGAGAGAGTGAGGTCTGAGAGAGTGAGGTCTGAGAGAGTGAGGTCTGAGAGAGAGTGAGGTCTGAAAGAGTGAGAGTGAGATCTGAGAGAGTGAGGTGTGAGAGAGTGAGGTCTGAGAGAGTGAGGTGTGAGAGAGTGAGGTCAGAGAGAGAGTGAGGTCAGAGAGAGTGAGGTCTGAAGAGTGAGAGAGTGAGGTCTGAGAGAGTGAGAGAGAGGTCAGAGAGTGAGGTCAGAGAGAGTGAGAGAGTGAGAGAGTGAGGTCAGAGAGAGTGAGGTCTGAGAGAGTGAGGTCAGAGAGTGAGGTCTGAGAGAGTGATGTCAGAGAGAGTGAGGTCTGAGAGAGTGAGGTCAGAGAGACTGAGAGAGTGAGGTCAGAGAGAGTGAGAGAGTGAGGTCTGAGAGAGTGAGAGAGTGAGATCTGAGAGAGTGAGAGAGTGAGGTCAGAGAGAGAGAGAGAGTTTGGTCAGAGAGAGAGAGAGTGAGAGTGTGTGAGTGTCTGAGAGAGACACCAACTGCGCACTGCAACTGTTAGGTATGTACAGAGGCGGCACATTTTATTTGAGTGCGGCTAGCTCCGCAAGCCTGGGGATGCCCCGGCATGCTAGCCGCACTCCCTCGGCGCGCGCGGTCACGCGTCATCGGGTGCCTGCGCCCCCTGCACGCGCGTCCAGGGCTCACCGAGGGAGCCCTGGTGTCCCGCGATGTGGGGGACGGCGGCAGGGGGTTCCGGGGGACCCGGCGAGTGGAGGGAGAAAGCCCCGATCGGAGGGCGCTCCTCCGCGGCTTCGGCGCGCGCCAGGCACATCCCGGCGCGCGCCTGGTTACTGCTGCGGCCGAGACCGGGCAAATGCTCAAATAAACTCGGCCGCAGCAGTATATACACCTTTGTTTTTACTTTGGGCGCCGCGGAAAAATCCTGATCGCCTTGGGGAGCCTTGAACCGAAAAAGTTTGGGTACCACTGGTATAAGGGGTCTCATATATATATAAGACCAGATTTAAGGTTTGGAGATATGTTTTGTTATATCTTCACACACTGATGCGGGTTTATTAAGCTTAATCAAGTTCCAGGTCTCCATAATTTGTCTTCCAATTTTGGGAGCTTTTATGCTTATTTTAGTATATTTTAATAAATATATTTTTGTTTTTATATTAAAGCATTGTATCATCTGTTTATTCAGAAAACTTGGTATACCACAATACTTACAATCATCATTTATGCGACTGAGTGTCTTTTTGTTTTGCAAGTCACTTTTGTATTGTATGTCTTTATTTTTGTGGAGTTGTGAGATTCTCCACCTCAATTAGGCAGCGTTACATACCATTTATATTATAATTTTATTCACACCAATTAGCGTCTTGATTTACTTTTTTGTAAGGCTGCGTTTATAGTGTGTGCTGCAGCGCGAACAACATACAGCACATCTATAAGGCCGGCCATAGTGCGTGCGCAAGGAAGAATTTTGAAGAGACCAATTATTATATTTTGACAGCCACGTCACTCGAGCGGTTCAGCCAATGATGTCATGGCCACGCCTCCCCATCAGTGTTAACAAATCGCTCGGGCGACAGGCGCGCGTGACTCCTTGCGCTCTGTCGCGCCTGCACTATATTCGCTGCCTAAATAGGCAATAGAAAATTGATTGTTAGATGTTACAAAGAAAAGTGCTATACATTGTTGCCACAATCTTGGATGTTATCGTAATCAAAAGAATGGTAGATATAAAATAACAGATCTCCATGAATGCCAGTATTTATGTAATTATATACACTGAAACACTAACAAATATATATAACAGAAGTAAATGAGAAACAAGGACTTTTTTTTTTTTATTGGCTATAGATCCTATGATTTGCCAGCACCCGCTTAGCGCACTTAATTCATTTATAAATTAACCAAAGATAATAATCAGCGCCTGCCCAATAATTGTGTAACTAGTGTGAATAAAAATCACAAAGGTGACTACAAGTAAATATATATTTTAATTTTTTTTAGATTTCGATGTGCTTCATCGTCAGAAGAGCAGCCCCCTTTGCTGGTTGCGTTTCATCATTAGGAGTTAACGCCTTAAACTCCTTCATCTGGTTTGGATAATTTCTTGACATTACTTGCAAGTTTTCATGGACTTTCGGTTGGACATATATAAAGACTTTACTTCACTAGTTTATATATTATGCACTTATAATAAAGTACAACATCCAAGTGTTATGCACATTTGAATCACTTTACAATTGTTGAATTTGAGCGCTGGTTCTTCTCTTGTTTGATCTCCTCTCTCCCCCCCTCTCCTCCCCCTCTCCCTCCAATAATGGATGTATAAAGTCCAATGGTAAATATGGAAAAATACAAAAACTGAATAAATTATCAAATGGATATAAAGAATGTCTATAAGAGACAAATTGAGTCAATTTGAATTCATAAATTGATCCCAAGAGAGAAACGAAGTCTTAGGCAACCTCTTGATGGATGATACCAAATCCAAAACGACATCTACAAAGCACATAAGAATCTTTTAAGTGAGCATTTTTCTGATGCTGTGGTATTAAAATGTATGACATTTTTTACACTATGGAGCGCGGGCGTCTTATTTTGGGTTTTATATACACACATATATAACATTCTCGTAAATTTCCCTTAAAATATCAATGTACGCTTCTTCAAAACCTTTATGCCTTTAAAGCTGCTGAGATGTAGTCAGAATCAAATGCTCGTTATCTACAAATCCTAAAACGAGTGGTAGATATTAATTACATCAGTAAATCACTTGATGTACAACTTGGATGTGATGCAGTTGATTAGTGAGTACTGTATCTACGTAGAAATCTTGTGACAAATTATACTGATTCCACCTTAATCTCGATATCCTAAAATAGATGCCTAGGTGTCATTCTTGGCTCCTCCCTTTCCTTCATCCTGCACATTCAGTACCTCTCTGCATCATGTCATTTCCACCAGCGCAATATTGATAAAATACATTACAGAGCAATCCAACAAAATTCTCACGCACTCATTATATTCTGACTGAACTACTGCAAACTGTCTGCTGACAACATCTCTATCTCCTCTTTAGTCAATTATAAATGCTTCTTCAGGCTCATTTACCTCATTACCCAGGGGGGAAAAAACAAGCGCAAATAACACTTATATAGTAGTAAAAACGCCATCATATATAATGATTGTATATTGAAGAGAAAATATATAATGTACAATCCCTGGAGGTACAGTAGTGCTACTCCTGAAAAGGACTCAATTAAAGTCCAAAAGAGAAAGGTAACACAGGTTCCGGAGCGCAAATAAATTCAGGGACATGTGAATAAAAAGTGAAAAATAGTGCAATACAGTAAAAATAATTGCAATGACAATGTGGTAAGTAGATATCACACTCAAATGTTCCGTGAGGGATTCAGGCGGTATGGTTATCTAGAGTGACCAACTTGTATAAACATCGATGCACCCTCGTCAGTCATCCATCAAGGTGAGATGAAAAAGGGGGGGGGGGGGGGCTACAGAGTCAAATTCAAGACATGTCTTGTGGGGGTGGCTGTTTTATGGTCATGTGGAGGAGTAGCAATATTCCACACTCTTTCAGTCTGCCTCGTTGCAGCGGGCTGCTTAATTACCAGCTGGGCCCTGCCTTTAAATATCAGCATTTCCAGTCTCCCTTGCTAGCTGCGAAATCGGAATGCTACCCTGCACTTATCATACTTTAAACTCTGGATAGTTTCACAAGCCTGGGTTTGCTTGGTCTTTAACTGGCTGTGTTGCCTTATGCTTCCTGGATTCAGCATGCTGCCTACTGTCTGTCCATCCTTCAGTTCCAGGCCAACTCTGCGCCCTGATTCCTTCCTGATCCTGCAAGCATTTCCCCCGGCTTCTTTAGTTAAGGGTCAGAACTTCCCCCTGGCTTCTTCTCTCTTCTCGGGTAAGCTAGTCTGCCATCATGTGCTTCCCTCTTCCATCCCTCCCCTGGCTGTCCAGCTACGCTCGTGCCTGGTCTAGTGTGCATTGCTGTCCAATCACAGTTCTTTTGGGCATTCTAAATTCTAATACTTTAACCATAGCATTCCTTTAGTTTGCCCAGAGAGAGTGCAGTGCTGCAGCTATGAATCCTCATAGGTTTCCTCCAAACAATTTCCTTCTGTCCTGCATACTGCTATGTACTCTCCATGAGTTGGAGGATGTAACAACTTTTTTGACCTCTTCACCCTACTTATTCTATGGTAGGTTAGTAAGCAAAGTTCCCAACTTAACGGTCATTACCAATTGTTATCTACGTACACATGCAACAAATATATTTAAAAGTTCTTTAAAGACACACTTTTTTAAGGAACCCTATCCAACTGGAGGTAAACTGATTGGTCTGTAGTTCATGAATTCTTCTGTCTCCTTTCTTGTGGATGATAATAACTATGGCATTGCTCCATTGTTCTGGAATGCTTCTGTTCTTCAAACATATATTAAAATAGAATGCAAGAGACTGCACTCTTAATAGAACTCACGGTGTGAAATCTCCTTAAAGGATCAGTAAATCTTCAGTATACAGTAAGTATACAAATACACATTATAGAAAAACTTTTAAATCATTGTCATTCATCCCCTTAGA